>NC_068553.1:10753044-10863044 GCF_026212275.2 Microplitis demolitor
TTCATGATTAGTAACAGGCTTATATTTTCCGAGCGGCTTCATGCCTACAAGACGCCCAATTTTTTCCCTTACAACCGTTCTCAATAATGGCATATAACCTAGCGCGCAAGCGCCAATTATGTCATTTGGGCAATGCTAAAATTATTATTTGTAAAAACAATATTTTTTTTTTTAATGAGGAGGTTATCAATTATAGAACTCATTTAAACGTTTGTCCTACAAATTAGCTGGTTTTATCACAGTGTCCTCCACTTCTCAACATGTAGCAATTATTAGATGGAAAAAAATATTATTAACGATGTTATATCCGGCTTGCCGTAAATATTAAAATGGCCTCTGCCGCACTCGCTGTAAAGTGCAGCATTAGCAATTTTAGGGACAGCAACTTCGGCCAACACCTCGTTGCGCGTCGTCAACGTTTCCTCTAATCAGGGAATTACACTTGACTGTATTCTAAATTCATCCAATTATGTATTTTAAATTATTCCCTCCAGAACCGCGAACCGAGGTGATGAAAACAACGAACACCCAGGTGCGGCACCCTATGACGCTTGAAAAGTTAATGTATTTTCCTTGCTGGCCCGCGTGAATTCTAAACCGTGTTACGTTTAGGCAACCCTCTTTTTTTTCTATTTTCTATTTCTTTCAAACCGATTAGTAAAATTTCATTAATAAAATCTGAACCGTCAAGTATACAATAAAATCCCATGGGAAGATCGTCTCGATACTGCATTCGAGAAGGCGTAGCAAGTTGCTTCGTACCGTTCAATTTATATTCAAAATCGTCATTTCAAATTTGTTTTCTTTTTCAAAATTCACCACTGGGAAGTACCGCTGGCGTAAAATACGAGGAGGCTTGGGTGATTTTTATAATAATTGTTAAGTGTGTTAATAGCGATTCTCTTCCATATGAATTGCTGGAGTCGGAGCTTCAGATCGAACTCATACAAGGCAAAGACTCAATAAATCCAAAGTGTAAAATCATAAGTTTAAGTTTAATAGATAAGTGTAAATCCCAGATATTTAAGTTAAAGAAAGAACCTTAGTGTTAAGAACAATTTAATATCCTGTGAACTGAGTACGGCGAGTCCATAGGGAAGTTATTCAATAAACATCTATCATTGGGGAACCTGTATGTTAGATTATTTCTAATATTAAGAACCATATCCCGTCTTCCTGGAACAAATCATCTTTCGATCAGAGACTATCTGTTTCAGTCTGACACTTCACGAAGGTCAATTCCTAAAGTAAGCAGTCAAACAACGAAAGGTAGTTAAAGTTATCAAATTATTTAACGTATTTCATCCAAATTCTGCATAGAATTTACAGAGAGGCCCCTACGGGGTTTATCGTTTGAGTTTTTACAATAAAATTAAAACCTAGAGCTAATCCTCTAGGAAAATCACCCTGTTTGCCCAGTGCCTCCCACTTGAGGCCCAAGCGACCTTTTCCAATAATTAATTATTTATTAATTAATAAAATCCGGACATAACAACCAGCTCATTTTTCTCTAGCTGGTTATTTAAAATTTATAATATTGAATAATCCCATTGTCCTAAAAATTAAGTGGTATGTTTTTTTAGTCCGACACTAAAACCTTGTCAATCCTACGGCAGTACTTCACTGATCAGTAACTGTAGGACAAAAATATTATATGATTTGTTACTTAAATCTGTCGCTGAATATAGCAATGTCCTACAAAAAAATGGCACGTGTCGCTAGTCCTACAAAAATGATAAGAAATAAAAGAAAATCATTAGAAGAATCTGGAAAAAAAACGTTTTGATATAATAATAATGGAGGAGAGGGCAAAATAAGGCCACCAAAATTTTGGATATCTTGTCACGTAGCGATTACAACGTGAATCACTGCACACTCTTTCCCATCCCGCCATGAATCGAACAATATTTTCTAGCTAGTATAAAGCGTGTTTATTTGTAATAGTTTATTATTATTTAAATATTTATGTTATTTTGATTAATTAACTATGATTTAATTCTGAATTTACTGATATTATTGTTTATTACGTTTATATTTATGTTTTGATAATGATTTTGAATATAATGTATTAAATTGATATTTTCATTTCAGCTAGGAACACATGTGCGCGTATCTATTGTATAAAAGTATCGACCGAAAAGAGATTAAGTAGATATGGTGGGTATAAAAATCAATATCTCTCTCCCGCCACGTGGTGCATTGGAATAATTATTATTTTATTGTTTAAAGGGTCAATAGTTATTATGTTTATGAATATAGATAGAAAATATTATTTAGTTTATCATTCTGATATCTTAGGTCGTATAATAAATTTGAATATTTTATTTTAATTAATAATTTCGGGTCCGAGGTCACTAGAGGGGATAACATGTGAGTGATACCCATCCCTCAGAAAACTGACGCGTGAAAACAGTCAGAGAGGACCGTGATTTTGTAAAGGTGGGACGTGTTGTCCGTGATTTTGAAATAAAATTGTTCTGGCCCAATTGCCGTGATAAAATTAATTGAATATAAAAGAAAGTTGATTTGATTTATTAATATTTTGTTGTATTAACTTGGAAGTATAAGTTTTCGCATATAATATTGTTTATAATTTAAAAGTTCCAGAAGTAAATTATTGTCAACGCCAATAAGTCATTTGCGTTATCATTTGTTAAATCGGCTATCCCTGGACCCTCCATAGAGTTGATCATGATAGATTATTGATTAATAATTGAATCTGAGTTATTTTGTTACAATAAGTTGCATATATTCGGCGTACATTCTAGAGTTTAGTGCATATGTACGTAAACGCGTCGAATGAATTTCTTGGAAAATTAGACAAGGATAGCGTATGTAGCTCCTTGTCTCACAATAGTATTTGAAATATAATTTCTCTGTGTAAAATTTCTGTTATAATTTAATGGTATGCAACCCAGTGTTGCCAAATATATATTTACTTGCGTCTTTCTCTCCCCAGAGTAAATAATATAAAATAAAAAAAACATTAATAATTTATTTGTATAAATTTTATAGCAAGCTTAAAGAGTAAAAATTTGTATTTGAGTTCCCCTGTGGATAATATAATTTAAATTGATTTTTATCATTATTATTCAGCTCAATTGACAATATAATCATTTTAAAAAAATTTATTATAAAGAATAAATAATAGTAAACAGTATTTGCGTATTGTAATAATTCGGTGAGTTTCTAAATATATTTGAATTGAATAATTTACTATAAGGAATTCAGTGATAGCCAACATTTATTTGTTTATTTCCTGGACACATTTTAGTAATAATTATTGCTCATTATTTTATTCATTAGATTTATTTGGCTGTCATTCCGCTTGGTGCATACATTCTCGCTCAGGATTTTGTCTCGTGATCTCTCCCTTGAATTTTTATTATTTTTGTTCGTCTTGTAAAAACGGGCTGGCTCCCTCGTGCACTAACCTAGCCTGGGAAGCTGGTTCGGGCACACTTTTTATTTTATTTACTAGTTTGAGTCATTTATTATTATTATTTATAATTTTTATGATATGTGGGTGACCACATATGACTTCGGGTTTTGTTTCGCGTCTCCGTCGTGAAAATAAAAACGGTGTAACAATCGACATATATCTATTGCGATTTAATCAATCGTTTTAACATTCTCTATTATATTCTTATTTTTTTTTTTTTTGGTAAGGAGTACTCGACTACGCCCAATCTCGTGGTGATAAATTTATCTTTCTCAGGTATCTATGTAAGTGCATGCATGATGACCATGAACAGGCAGAGATCGACAGATGGGACAATATTGTATATACCTGTATTGTATATACCTGTCTTTCTCTCTCTCTCTGCCATCTTTTCTCAAACCATCTATGATACCTAAGAGTATATTCATCTTGCATCTACATCTGCCTGCGTACTTCTTGTGACAATGTACTTACAAGAGAGTGTGTGTGTGAGTGAGCATAGTACCCAATAGATGACCGAATAATGATGAAATCACCGTCTTATTTATCAGGGACGCGTGCACGTGAGCACTGAGCCCCTAACGATTCAGCGGTAAACAAATTTTACGAGCTAAATGATTTACCTTACTAATGATCAATATTTCGAGTTATATTTATTTTTTATTTCGAAATCTTTGAAATACTTACTAGTAACACGGATTCTTCAATGCATTTACTTACTTGTTTGTTACATAGAATGACCTCCGAATTCGGAATATATGCACATTATATTTTTGACCATTTTTCCCTGGGATAAATCCCGACTCTTTTCATTAATATTAGACCTACAGCGTAAATTATTCATTTGTTTTTCATACAAGAACACTTACGCATCATGGTTTTCTACCCCATGCTGCTAACTCTAAGCTTACAACATAGATTACTCATTTGTTTTTCACGTAGAATGACCTCCAAACACGGACCACTTACGCATCATCTTGTTTTTGACCATTTTAAGATGTATTTCGATTTCTTAAACCCGGAAACTATTGCAACACCGTGGATTATTCATTTGTTTTTGACGCCCTATTAGATCATCACATCGATGATCCAAACCAGGAAATCAATAAGAACCATACAATTCCCCCAGCCAATTCTAGGGTATATAAATTGCAGAAAATCTAATGAAGATAGTCAATCGCTAATCAGAACTAATCTCTGTCGGATCTCGGGTCAATTCCCGGTTTCGGTCTGAAAATTCTACTAGTTCAAAATAAGATTAGTTCTAAACGGCTAAGCCGATTAGTACCGCGAATCAGAGTCTAAAATTTTCATCGTTGTCCACGTGATGGTCCGTCGCCTAGGCAATCGGGTTCCTTGGTCAAATAATTAAATTTTAAATTCGCTAAAATCTCGGTTGATTCGACTCACCCCAAACAAGAATCATCGGTTTCGTGGCGGTCCACAGCCTAGGAATCCGGACTCCTAGACCGATATCCTAACTTAAAAACCGAATACTCGCGTTCATACTCGATAGATAGAGGAGTGTATCCCCTTGGCACCCTAGTAGCTCTGAGTCTGAATAGCATATTTGATTTCGCTGAAATAAAATCACGAAGCCACAGTGCCGTGTCCGAGTGTAATTAAAAAAATCTGGGCGTCGGTTGACCCTGCGGGCCAGCCCCAAAACTTCCCGCTGTTTTCAACCTCAAAGAGCTCGAAAACATTAGTGTAAATATATTTTCGAGCTCGAAAATGCTATCACATGCCATTGCTTTTTTACGATCTTTTCAATCTCTAACAAGTTACCTGTTATGCTGAAGTTTAAAAATTTAAGAATCGAAAATCATTAATGAAGCGGTTTTTAATTCTTGATTATGTTCAATAAAATAAGTGTATTGAGACAGAAATCAATGTCAGGGATCAAAATCAAGATTTAAATGTGTTTTGACTCATGTAAGAAACAACAAAATATGAAATATCCGAGAAAAATATTAAAAACTACGTTTTATCGATTTTATTGTTGATAATATGATTTAAACTAATAACCAAGTTCGATGACACTATATGGTCGAAAAAACCATAAGAAGGATGAGTTGGTATGATTTCAGACACATTTTGGTAGGTTATATTATGATTTATCCGGAAAAAATAACATAAAATGTTATTTTTTTAACTTTTCCACGCCGATATCTTTCGAACTAATTAATTGATTTTGACGTTTGAGGTGGCAATCAACGCATTTTATTGAATTCTTGAGCTGATGAAAATTTGAAATCGATCGCGTCAGTCATTTCGAAAAAATTGAGAAAGAACCATTTTTCACCATTTCTTTCTTCAACGATATCTCGCGAACGAATGAATGGATTTTGATGGTTGAGGCGGTAATCGACGTATTTTATTGAGTTCTAGAACTGATCCGATTTTGGAATTGTTTGGTTAAGTTATTTCAAAGATATTTGCAAATAACTTTTTTACCATTTCTTTCTCTCGCGATATCTCTCAAAGAAACCAACCGATTGAGATGGGTAAGGTGGCAATCGACGCGTTTTATCAAATTCTAGAGCTGATTAGATTTTGACGTCGATCGTTCGAGTCGTTTCTAAGAAATCACTAAAAAACTAAAAAAAAAAATTTTTTTTTTTTCGTAATTCGCAAATATTTTCGAGTCTATTCGATCAAATGATCTGAAATTTTCAGAAAAGTTAATGGCCAACAAGCTCTTCCAGTTGCCACCTCAACCATCCAAATCGATTCATTAGTTCAAAAGTTACAAAGAGTTTACATACGTACAAACACACACACACACACACACACATACATACACACACTCGGACATCATTCTGAAAATAGTCAGAATAGCTTCCTAGGACCTCAAAACGTCGACATCTGATGAAAACTCGATTTTCGAAAATCGGGGTGAAAACAATAACTTCCCGAAATTTTTGAAAATCGTCGATTTTTTTAGCGGGAAGTTAAAAAAGCACTGTAATTGAACAATTCGCGATCATACATTCAAATTGATAAACTGTGAGAGAGTGTGATCAGCGAAAATTGTAAACCACCTCAAGCTGACTGGTGAGTCTATATATATATATATATATATATATATAAATATATGGATGCAAGGATGTTTGCGGAGCCACTTTCAGATACGAAATGAAGTGTTGTGAGACAACTTTTCCACTTGTGAGGCATGGTTTTGCAACTTCCATCTTCTAAAAGGTAATTGTGAGCCTGGCTTCAGAATATATCTGAATCCAGATGGCAGCAGTTTTGTAGGCCAGGCTTCACAACCTTTTTTTTTTGCATCTGAATGTGTATATAAGATATGCTTATAGAGTAGCGTATATCCATACATATAATGGTTTGATAACTTAGAAAGGAATAGACACAATGCGCCGTAAAATATATATTTAGAAATGTACTAAAAGGAAATTATAAAACCACCAACGTTATTTGTGCTTTTATAAGCTAAAATTGAAAAATAATGCAAAGATTTAAAAACGACCAATTAGAAATAATTTTTTGAATTTTTGTGTTGTTTTACGACTCGATGATTAACTGGAAAATCATGTAAATAAAAGATACGTAAAAAAAATATTACTAAGGTTTGAAAAATAGCGTGACGCCTTGGTATGTATTCACAAATATACTAAACGGAATTTATGGAAGCTTCTGCTTAATTGTGCATTTATGAGCTTCGATTCTGTAATTGATTATTAAAATTTTGAATACGTCAATAACAAATCATGTATTTACATTTTGTACTGTTTAACGACCTGATAAATAACTTGAACATCATGTCAAAAATGGTTCCATGATAGATTTTGGTAAGAATTGAAAAATAGCGTGACGCCGTAGAATAGATCAACAAATATACAAAAAGGGATTTATGAAACAACCTCCATGAATTCCCCAGTTAGTAGCTTACATCGAATAATTTTGCATTAATGTACAAAACCGTCGAATCGAAAATTATTTTATAAATATTTCTGCCGTTTTACTTGCACATCATAAGAAGAATAGATCCGTGATCAATGATTCTAAGGTTTCTAATATAGAGTAACGCAGTGGTATATAATCACGAATATACTAAACGAAATTGATGAAACCATCTGCGTAATTGTGAATTGATTAGCTTAGATTCAGCAATAGATTTTGTGAAACTCGCTGATACCAAATTATTTGCTAAATTTTTGTGCTAATAATGACCTGATTAATAATACGGAAATGATGTGAAGATCAGACCCATGACAAATTTCTCCAAGGATTAAATAATAACGTGCCGCCGTAGTATATATCCACAAATATATGGAAAGAGTTTTATAAAACCACTTTCATTAATTTCCTGGTTAGTAGCTTACATCGAATGATTTTGCATTGATATACAAAACCTGGGAATTAAAAATTACTTGCCAGATATTTCTGCTATTTTGCTTGCGAATCATGTAAAAAAAAAATCCCTCTGAGGTTTTAAATATAGCGTCACGCCGTGGTATATAGTAACTAATATACCAAACGGAATTTATGAAATTACCTGCGTAATTGTGAATTTATTAGTATACATTCAATAATTGATTTTTTTAATTTAAAACTCGCTGATACCAAATTATTTGCTAAATTTTTGTGCTAAAGAATGACCTGATTAATAACACGGAAATGATGTGAAGATCAGACCCATGACAAATTTCTCCAAGGATTAAATAATAACGTGCCGCCGTAGTATATATCCACAAATATATGGAAAGAGTTTTATAAAACCACTTCCATTAATTTCCTGGTTAGTAGCTTACATCGAATGATTTTGCATTGATATACAAAACCTGGGAATTAAAAATTACTTGCCAGATATTTCTGCTATTTTACTTGCGAATCGTGTAAAAAAAAAATCCCTCTGAGGTTTTAAATATAGCGTCACGCCGTGGTATATAGTAACTAATATACCAAACGGAATTTATGAAATTACCTGCGTAATTGTGAATTTATTAGTATACATTCAATAATTGATTTTTTTAATTTAAAACTGGCTGATACCAAATAATTTGTTTAATTTTTGTACTGTTTAACGACCTAATAAATAACTTGAAAATCATGTCAAGATTAGATCCATGATCAATTTCTCTAAGGATTGGAAAAACGAGTGACGCTGTGATATATAACAAATATACAAAAAGGCAATTATAAAACCATCTGCATGAATTGTCCGGTTAGTAGCATAGATCAAATAATCATTCGTTGATATAAAAAACCTGCGAATTAAAAATAACTTGCTAGATATTTCTGCTATTTTACTTGCAAATCATGTCAAAATAAGATCCCTCTGAGGTTTTAAATACAGCTTCACGCTGTGGTATATAATTGCAAATATACTAAACGAAATTTATGAAACCACCTGCGTGATTGTGAATTTATTAGCTTAGATTAAGTAATTGTTTTATTAAATTTCATACTGGCTGATACCAAATTATTTGTTTGGAGTTTGTGCTGTTTAAAGACCTGACGAATAACTTCAAAATTATGTGAAGATTAGATCGATGATAAATTTCTCTAAGGATTGGAAAAACGAGTGACGCTGTGATATATAACAAATATACAAAAAGGCAATTATAAAACCATCTGCATGAATTGTCCGTTTAGTAGCATAGATCAAATAATCATTCGTTGATATAAAAAACCTGCGAATTAAAAATTAATTGCTAGATATTTCTGCTTTTTTACTTGCAAATCATGTAGAAAAATGATCCCTCTGAGTTGTTAAATATACCGTCACGCCGTGGAATATAATTACAAACATACTAAACGGGATTTATGAAACCACCTGTGTCATTGTGAATTTATTAGATTAGTTTAAGTAAATGATAATTGAAATTTGAAACGCGCTTATGAGAAATTATTTGCCAAATTTTCGTGCTATTGAACGTCCTCATAAACAACTTGTGAATCATGTAAAAATTAGATCTATGATAAATTTCTCTAAGGATTGGAAAAAGAGTGACGCTGTGATACATATCAACAACCATACAAAAAGGCAATCATCAAACCATCTGCATTAATTGTCCGTGTAGTAGCATAGATCAACTAATCATTAATTTATATAAAAAACTGGCGAATCAAAAATTACTTGCTAGTTATTTCTGCTATTTCACTTGCGAATCATATAAAGAAAAGATCCAGCTGAGGTTTCAAATATAGCGTCACGCCGTGGTATATAATTACAAATATACTAAACGGGATTTATGAAACTCCCTTCGTAATTGTCAATTTATAAGCTTAGACTCAGTTATTGTGTTATTAAATTTTAAATTGGCTGACACCAAATTATTCGTTTAATGTGTGTGCTGTTTCAAGACCTGTTGAATAACTTGAAAATTATGTGAAGATTAGATCGATGATCAATTTTTCTAAGGATTCAACAATTGCGTGACGCTGATAAATATATTATCAAATATCTGAAAAGGAAATTATAATACCATCTCCATGAATTCTGTGTTCAGTGTTCATATCATTGATATACAAATCTCGCTAATTAAAATGATATTTTATGATTATTTCTGCTGACTTTCTACCCCATGATCTGCTTGCAAATCATCTCAAACATAGATCTATGATAAATTTTTTTACGGTTTAAAAAATAGCGTAACGCCGTTGTATATATAATCAAATACACTAAACGGGATATATGATACCAACGGCATGTATCGTACATTTTTTAGCTTAGATTCAACTTTGACTTTTAACTGTGATTATATATCTATCAGTATATACATCAAAGGAAACTTATAAGACCATTCGAAAAATTATAATTCTAAACTCTGGTTGATATATTGTAACATCAAATATATGATACTGATAAATATGACTTAATTGAAATTCCACATCAATTTATTATCTGATTATTAAACAGAAAATAACATAACACATTAAATGGTTGACAAGTATCGTTAGATATTATAAATATACGAATGTAATGATAGAGAAAATTTTATTGTATAAAAAAATTTTTTTGCGTTAGTTGAAAAAAAATTGATTTTTGAAAAAAAAGTTTTTTCGTCTCTATTAAACTTATAGATCATAATTTCATCTATTTCCAGGAAAAAAAAATTTAATGAGCCCTTATGGCTCCCGGTACCAACCTCAGAAGCCATAAGGGCGGATAAAAAAAATTTGGTTTTTGAAAAAAAAAATTTTTCGTCTCTATTAAACTTATATATTTTAATTTTATCAATTCCTGAAAAAAAAATATTTTACACGCCCTTATGGCTCTCCAGCGGTATATTTTGCAGGTATACGCCCTTAGAAGCACCTGTAACGCAATATACTGAAACATTTAGTTGATTAATTTAAATATGAGATCTTTTTAAGTAAGTCGAAATCTTGGAACGTATGAATATATTTGAGGTCCTTTTCAGACTTCCAGCGTGATTAACAAAATAATAAATTGGTTAAAATAATCATCTGGAACTTCAACAAACTAAATAACTTCAATATTCAAATAGATAAACTCCCTAGATCCCTAGCAAAATAAATATAATAAATATTTAAATAAAGGAATTTTTTAGAGCCTTAAGTAACTAAATAAATAGAAACATCGAATTAATAAACCTCTCAAACTCTTAATGTTCTTAATAAATTGAATATTTAAATGGCTAAAATTCTTAGACCTTCAGCAAAATAAATAAAATAACTATTCGAATAAATAAATTATTCAGACCCCCCAGTAAAATAAATAAATAAAATATTTATTTATTCCAAGTTTCAATAATTAATTTCTGCTGGGGATTTGGGACTTTCATTTCTTGAAATTGTTAATTTACGTATGTCGCTAATAGCTCAGTTAATATAAATAAATAAAATATTGGAACATAATAAATATTTGAAATTCTGAGCCAAAAAAAAAAAATGAAATTTTCAAATGAATAAATACTCAATACTCAAAGCAACATAAATTTACAAAAATTTTGAATAATAATTCATAATTGGCAAAAGACCGCACAATAATAATTCAAAATTGACAACCCACCACAGAGAGCAGACTCCTCGAATCTTTATATCTTTCAGTGTCTAAAATAGGTGCATATGTGATATCTAAAAAAAAAATTAATATAAATTAAAATTTTCCTTATGATTATCATTAAGAAATTTAAAAAAAACATAATTTTTTAGGTCGGAATCAACTTACTTAGTAAACGATGCTACAAAATCAAATTATCATTACACTTTATCAAATTATCAAAATTATTTTATATTGTCTGTATTGTTAATTTAATCTTTGATTTATTTGATTAAAATATTGATTTTTTTCTTCTTTTTTAAAAGTTTACTTAGTAATAAATTATTGATGGTAGATATTTACTTCGGATGGCATATAAGATGCATATGCAAATATTTACAATAGCGGAAAACAAAAGATTCACTCGATCAGCGACTAACGTTGTGGTTACGCAGTAGTTGAATCATGCATGCGGGCTCAAATTAAGGAGATGGAAATGAGCAAAAATATCAATTGGTCGATTTCTAAATACTTAGTAAGATTTATATGATGAGAATTTAAATAAATTAAATATTTAAAAGAACAAATTTATTAAATTCTCAGTACAATAAATGAATTAAATATTCATTTATATACAGTTACGATATGCTTACTTCGGTTGGGGGGCATGGGATATTTATTTATTAAAATTTTTTATTCATATATAATGCTAGTGACCTGAGAAATTCTTTTATTTAAATATGACATTTGTTCACATAAATTAAAAAAAGTTGGTAAATCCAAAAGTGCACGACTCTCAATGCTCATTTTAAAAAAAAAAAAAAAAAAAAAAAAAAAAAAAAAAAATACGATAAAAGTATCAAGACCAATTTTTTTTTTCCTTTCTATTACACTCGAAATTCAAATTTCGCTCCGAAAAATAGTCAGCTGTATTTTCTCGCGTAAGCGTAACTGGTGTGATAAAAGTATACGTAAAAAACATATAGATATTAGGGTGGGCAAAAAAAAGAACTAATTTTTTTTTCTTTAGTTACCGTGAAAATATCGTTAAAGATGATGAAAAAAAAATTGTGGTAAAGTTTGAGCTCTTAATATTAATATTAAGAGGTGGCGCTTCGTGATTTGTGATTTCCCATTTGAATAACATGGAAAAAATTAATTTTTTAGTTTGGAATTTTTTACCTCGATAATGGCTCAATGTACAAATAAGCCCAGCATACGTTTTCGTAGGGGATTTAATGCTCTACAAAAAAACTCTCTTATCATTTTTCGATAAATCCATCTGTTCAAGAGTTATTCGAGCTTGAAGTCAAGTTAGAGTATATTTCAAGATATTTTTACTTTTCCGGCAAAACTATCGGGCTTATCAAAAAATATTATTGATTTTTTTTATAGACAATTTTATCTCCTAAAAATTATCTCCGGTAAATTTTTTTGAAATTCCATTTTTTTTTTAGTTATTTCCATTTTAATGCCAAGTTTCCAAAAAATAGTGTTCTGATCGATTTTAAAAACTTGGTATTAAACTGGAAGTAACTAAAAAAAAATGGAATTTTAAAAAAATTTACCAGAGATAATTTTTAGGAGATAAAATTGTCCATAAAAAAAATCAATAATATTTTTTGATAAGCCCGATAGTTTCGCCGGAAAAATAAAAAGATCTTGAAATATCCTCTAACTTGACTTTGAGCTCGAATAGCTCTTGAACAGATGGATTTATCAAAAAATGATGTGAGTTTTCTTGTAGAGCATTATATTCCCTACAAAAATGTATGCTGGGCTTATTTGTACAGTGAGCCATTATCGAGGTAAAAAATTCCAAATTAAAAAATTAATTTTTTCCATGTTATTTAAAATGGAAATCAAAAATCACGAAGCGCCACCTCTTAATATTAATATTAAGAGCTCAAACTTTACCAGAATTTTTTTTTCATCATCTTTAACGATATTTTCACGGTAACTACAGAAAAAAAAATTAGTTTTTTTTTTGGCCCACCCTAATAGATGTACAAAACATTAGTTAAGGTTTTTTTTATTAATTATAATTAAACGGAGCCAACCTTAATGGCCATTTATGACACACTTCTGCTTCGGCCCTAAAATAATCTTCTAAAGAAAAAAGTGATCCAAATAATGGCTTTTTCTCGAGTTTTTGTATTTACGGGTTACGGACACATTTTTTACTGGTTGACGGGAAAATTTTATTTTACATTTTGATGTTTTTTTAGATATTTAATACATCAAAGTGGTCTTTATAAGTAATAAAATTAATTTTTATTAAATTGTCTATTCGATGATGTGTAATTTGGTTGAGCTCTATGGACTAGCAAGAGTAAAACAGGATAAACAGTCGCGAAAAATAAGCAAACTGAATTTTTCGATCGTAAAGCACACTCTAATGCTTCGCATTAAGAGGTGTGCAATATTCGAACACATATTTTTTTTGTCAACTAATTTTTCGATCGAAAACGGGCTAATAATAAATTTGTTTTAAAAATTAATTAACAAAAAATAAAATGTTGTTTGGACGATAACATAGTGATTTGATTCGCGAAAAATAAATCCTTCGGCTGAAGAGAAGAGTCCGTTTACATTTCGTTGGCTAAGGATTTTCTCAACGGTTTTTTACGTATTTTGGGCCGGAGATCAAGAAAATCTAGTCCATTTTGGTCAAAAGGGGTGCAAGCAATTGTTTACAACAATTTAATTGTTTGAATCGAAATAACTCCCGAACCGCTGATTTAATGGGAACTTTATTAAAAACAAACCGTTTAAGATTAAAAAATACACAAAAAAGATGTCATAGTGTTTTTTCGTATGTCTTATTTTCCGAGATATGGCGAAAAAACGAGCCAGGCACTTGAACTTTTCGCGAAGTTTTTTATAGGACGCATCCGACGTTCGATCCCATACAAAGTTTGGAAATCGGACTTGTATCGGACCATTACTGGGCCCAGAATGTCGATTAATGGCTCAGCAATGGCAATTTTTATTGCTTGATAAACGGCTTATAGTCAGAATGATAACCTCGGCCCATTAATGTCGCTCGACTATCGGCCGATTAATGGCAGTTAGCAATCAGCCAAGCAAAAAAATAAATTAAATTAAAAAAAATTTTCTTTTTTCATTTCCTAATAGAATAAATATGATCATTAACGTTTAAACTATTTAAGTGGAGTAAATGATGTGAAAAAAAACTTGTTGAAAATTCTGCTGGGCTCCGGGAGCGAACTGCCGTCTTTCTGATTGCTGAGTCTGAACGCTGGCTACTGGACGAACCTGCTAATGTTGAGCTGGTACTTTTAAATGATCTACTTATTCATTTTACTACAACCACTCGGATTTATGAAATGTAAAGAGCAATTTAATTAACATTATCGATTGTTTAAAAAAAAAATAATTTCGTACTATTTTTATTATAATTACATAATTTTTTAAAATAAAACTTATTAAATTTAATTGATTATTTATTATGAACCCAATGGAATTTTGTTCTACCACCATTATTATAATGACATTTACTCATAAAACATATGTCTTATTTTTTAATTAAATTAATTTTTATAAGTCAAGTTATAAAATGGCGGTTGTTGATTGCAAATAATAACGAATTAAAAAATATTTTAATTGTTAGTTGTAAATAATTTCAATCGGAAAATTAAAATATTTATTAATCAAGACTTAGTTTAATTTAAAAATAACTAATTATTAATTAAAGAAAACTGTAATAATGAGTTATTTGAATAATTAATAATTGATGAGTAGATTTTTTTATTGAACAAGAATCAATCTTGGGCTACTGATTCACCAAATAGTGGCCCAACGTTGCAAACCGATAACCGGCCAATCATAAGTAACCATTCATTGGCTAGCTATCAGCAGCGTCGTATGACTGTCGTTTCCGGTACGGGAACTCTTATTCCGGTATGAAACCAGTAATACCATAGCATATACATTCAAAAATTTTAATAAAAATTCACTTCAAATTGACTACGCTATCTTGATGAAAAATTAATCGGCTGCTGGTAATTAACCAGGTTTGGGCCATTACTAATTGCCAATGCTTGGCCGAGCGACAGCAGTCAGACATCGGCCAACCTACGGCATTTTTTCCATTAACGGCAACTTTGTATGGGATAGGCCGAGTTTTTCTCAGTTTCTCACGTTGAAAATCAAAGAAAATGTAAAAAAAAAACAACATGATACCGATACTACCAATCGATAGCGGTAATCGGAAAAAATAGCCCCGGAAAAAATAGACAGGAAAAAATAGACTTGGAAAGAATAGACACGGAAAAAATAGACAGGAATAATAGACCCGACAAATCAACTTATCAGCTGATTACCGATTTCATGAGTAACTTCATAGTCGGCCCTACAATTTGATGGTATCATGCCTTTCAATATCTATTAATTCGGAACTCGGTGACACGATCTTTGACCCGAAGATAAATTACTCGCGACAAAATACCCGTTAGTGACACTTTTGATATTTTTTCATGTGTGACTATATTATCTTAATTGCACACACACAAAATTCGTGAAAAAAGGGCGCTATTTTTCACACTTTTTATGTGTAGGAACATTTTTTTAGTTATTATCCGATAGTATATTAATTATAGATGTTTTGGCTTGCGAGTAATTTGGTTTGCGGGTGTTTTGTCGCAGGTAATTTGTCTTCGGGTCAAATGTCACGTAGCCATCAATTCACTTGTTAATTTTTTTTGTGAAAAAAGGTCGCCTTTAAGGGATCCAGCGGCAAAGTCCCGGTAGGGTCCAGGAACAAAGCCTTATGCAAAATAAAATAAAATTAGTTGCCTAATGAAAAACATGAGATGTTAGCATCCGTCTCTTTTTGGGCTATTTTTGCTGATTCATTTTCTCGGAGTCTAATAATTCCGGGTCTATTTTTTCCGGGATCTATCGATAGCATTTCTTGTGGAACGAATTTATATCGTATCGTCCAAAGACCTTTCTGATTTTTCTTAACAAATGTTATAAACAAATGAATTTTTTCAAAACCGGATTGGATTGAAGAAATCGACAAAATGTAGATACTACCGATTGACGGTATTTTTTCGGAAACAAATTTCTGACGCATTGTCTAGATACTTTGAAAGAATTAATTTTTTTATAATATTAGTTAAGAAAAAACAGAATGACGAAATCGAATTTTCATTTTCAGGCGAGTGTAGAGCATAGCCTTCGCGCTTTCCACTTAAGGCATGCAAAAGATCTTTGGACGATACAATATAAATTCGTTTCAGAAAAAATACTGTCGATTGGTGGTGTCGGCATCTTGTTGATTTTTTTTTTAGTTTCCTTGATTTTTAACGTAAAAAACAGAAATATTCCGGCCTATCAAGCAATGGATGCGTTTTCGCGGAGAGAACGCGTGAATTAGGCAACCGTTCGTTTCAGAGGGTAATATTTTTTTTGTGTATTTTTTCATTCTAAACATTTTGTTTTAAATAAGCTTTTAAAGAAACACGCTTGTTCATTAATTATTTTCGATTCTTAAATTGTCAAACTTGAACATATAGCGTAACTTGTTTGAGCTTGCAAAGTTCATGAAAAATAATCATATTCAAAAGTATTTTTGAGCTAAAAAATGTATTTACACCAATGTTTTTGAGCTCAAGGAGCTCGGGAAATTTTGGAACTGGCCCGCAAGGCTAACTGTGGCCCAAATTTTTTTTTAAACTTTTTCCATCAAATTAATCGTTCAGGAGTTATATTGATTTAAACAACTAAGCTACTAGAATCAATCAATCGTAAATTCGAATGATTTAATTTATTAGAACTTCATCAGAATTAGTTAATTGAAATTTCAATTTATCAGACCCTAGCCTTAATCTATAAATTTAAATCTAATAAAAAGATTTATTAATTAGACCTCTCGCGAGCTAAAGAAATCGTAAAATTAACTAAATAAATTTATCAGACTCCCTCCAAAACTAATAAATTGAAAATTACATAAATAATTTTATTATACTTCCGCCCCAAGATAAGGAAATTGATCAAACTCCTAGAAAAAATAATAAATTGAAAATTCAAGTAATTTAATTGCTTAGATCACTACAATAATGAATAAATTGAAAACTGATAAATAGATAGACAAAAATAGCGTCAGCTTAACAAAATTAATAAATGGTTTCGTCCTCAAAGTCTAACTAAAATTCATTAAAATTATCCTATGGATTGTTATTCCTTTGTGCCTTAGACCATTAATATTTACTATCAACACATCAATTAATTTTCTTCAGAAAATGTAGTGTGACACAGAAAATTTTAATTCTTTACATCACCAGTTAATAATTTCGCAATAATACTGAATTTTGCAAACTTGTCTTGTTATAATATTTCTAAGAAATAATTCTTCTATACATTATAATTTAAGACAGTTTTATTGCAAGTTTATATTACACTGAAAGATGTGAAATTATGATGTGACCTTAATATCTCTTGATCAACGAAAAATATTAGTCTACTTTTCCAAAAACCTTGAAACACGATATACATATATACATTCAGGACTCATCAGTAAGGCTTTTGAATCGTGTTGAGGTAGTTTTATCAATAATTAATTTGTAATCAGCGTTTTGTTTATAATTTAATATTCTACAAAACTACATTTAGATAATGTTGTAACATTGTCGCGTTAAAAACTGACATTTGAAGCAGCTGATACAAAATTACTTCTTTTCCTAATCTCGTAGAGAAAATGGAACTAATTGATTTTTTCTAATTACTTGAAATAAAAGATGTTGTCGCATTATTGCTGCATCTACCGAATAATGCATATTACTTGGATTATCACCCAATGCAATCGAAGTAGCGAATGCAGTTGCATATACTCCACAGCTGTATCCATCGGGCTGTTTAGTTACTGTCTTGAAAATAATTTTATTGTGTTGGCATTGTTGCGGATATCGTGTTTTAATATAATTTTGTTCAACATTCGACATTTGAGACAAGTTATCACGTCCGCCGCTGTCATATATAGCAACTATTTGGCCATTTGTGACGGGGTGACCTGGTGTTCGACTGCCAGGTCAGCAAAAATTAAATTTCGCGCCATTTTATTTTGCGCATCCGCCCTCGCGCGGGAGGTATGTAGTTCCGCAGTATGACGACAGGGGGGTCGATCAGGCACACCTCGTCGCCAGACGCCAGAAAAATATTCTCAACCTAGAAGCCGAGCTAAGCAGTCGCTCAACCTGCACTACTTACTAATTTTCTAAATTTACTGGTGCTAAAGTTTTTGTCAGGCAGACGCCTTTTTTGAAGTCTGTTTTCTCGTGAAGTTTTGGTCTACGTTTTTCCCGTCCAGCTTTGTCCAAGGAGAATCCAAGAATGGCTCAACACCTGGGACAAGTCGACGTAAGTTCCTTGGAATAGAGGTTGAATTTACATTTTCAACAAAATTTGTCAAACACGTGAGGGAATTTTCCTAAGTCATTTATCGTCTTTTATTAATTTAATTTAATTTAATTTATTTATATATTTATTAAATTGATTTCTATATTTTAATTGATTTATCCAATCGCTATGCCTGCAAAACTTTTATTTGTCGTCCGTACTTTCTCTTCACTGTACGAATAAATCCAAATTAAGTTTAGTAAATATCAATTTATAAATATTAATTTATAAATATTAATTCAAGAAAATAAAATAATATAAAATTTGAATATCCGAGTGAGAATCATCAGGCCCGACGAAAGAGAGTGGCGCATGCGCAGTGGAACTTTGCTTGGTTTCCGTAGTAATAAAATTTCATGAATATTTTCAAAGTTTTTTTAACTTCAAGTATTTATCATTAAATAAAGAAACAATTAATTGTAAAAATTATCTCTATTTATATTTATTTATTCTTTAATTATTTCAACCTATTTTCACTATCCTAAATCGAGCCGCATACTCGACTATATCAGGCAATTACGAACCCGGTGGTCAACATCCACACGAGCATTTTCAGAAGGGCTGTCCGAACCTCCTGGTACGGGGAAGCAAGGGCAGACCCTTACGATTAAAATGTAGACAACACCAATGTTCATTGGTTTGATGGTCGCCGATAATTTGTAAGTCATTACTGGAAGAAGATTCTCCCAGAGGATCCAGAATATTAATTGGAAAATGAACCGTGAAATTTCTATTCTCAAGCAGTATTAAAAAACGAGAAATAGATAAATCATCTAAGTAACTTTTGGAGCCTAAAATGTTCTGCTCGTACTCATCATCACTTCGATTCAAGACAAGGTCCCTATAAGCATTTAATGTCTCTGAACTGTAATTATTTGATGATGAATCTACTAGATAATTAGATGCACAACTTTGTTCTTGTGCTTCTTCAGCCAAGTTATCAGTTATTTTCTGACTTTTTTTAGCTCTTGCTTCAATTGTAAATGAAGCTTCACGAATAAGCATACTTCGGTCTATTCTACTATGAATAATTTCATCAATCAAAGCTTCATTATAAAATCGATGAAGCTTGTTTTTCATAAGCTGATTCCAACAATTATTATCTTTTTGGATTAATTCAGCTGTTTTCATGTTATTTGGAGTATAAACAGCGAAGTAACAAAACTCCTTCCCAATGACATGAAGCTGCCCTTGGATCATGAAGTAGATCGTATGATTAGTGTTAAGTTTATTAGGATCCTTCTTTGAAAATAAATTTTTCAGGTTTCTGTTACACATCAAAGCTTCATTAACATCCATTTGCATATTATCTGAGGCTCTATAGACAATGACAATAGAATCATCATTAACAAGGCCGTCGGGCCTAGCACAAAGATAAAAGCTTTCTTTGTCAATGGAAACAAATATACCACAACGTTCTATTTTATGTCTAATTTTAGATTCCAGCTGTCGAAGACACTTATCTCTATGATTTTCCATAGATCGCACTGTATCATAATCATATAAAATAGGATTACATATGTCATTAATGACAGGTGCGCATGAAGTCGTCTCTAGCATTCGATAAATTTTCCCAAAGAGAAAAGAAGGAATCATGTCTTTTTCAAAATCGTGTGGTATGCCACAACTTAATACTTCTTTTGTTTGCGCTTCTAGGACGGTTCGGTTTTTTTGGCGGTCCTGAAGCTTTTGATGATGAGCTTCTTTTTTTCAGTTGATATAAATTAATATTTATATCAGATAAATCGGGTTGAGCCGCATTAGGACCGTAATCTTGATCAGTACCATAATGCTTACGTCTTTTCTTTTTATTTTTATTCGCTGCACGAGATTTTTTATTGCGTTGTCTTTGTAAGTCTTGTTCTCGTTCTAATTTCTCAATTGTTTTGGGTACGGTTTTCTTACAAAATTTGTATAATGTCGACAAACCAGTCCCCGAAGTTGTTTGTTCAAGGGTACCCAAGTAAATTCTGTCTTGAAACTCATCTCTACCACAGTAATTAACTCTTTTACCAGAAAGTTTTTGTGCTAAAAGTGCATGACATTGTTCTGATCTATTACTTGTTAATTGATGCAATAAATGGTCTGCGTCATTACTCAAATCAGCCATAATTTTATCGATTCGTGCAAAGAAACCATATTCTTTGATTTTTTCTAAATGGTTTGGTTTAGATTTATCGCAAGACCATTCAGGAGGACAATTATCATGATGACCAAAGACATGGTAACGTGCAAGCACGATATTTTTTCGCAATATTTCAATATTTTTTTGAAAAATCTGCAATTTATCTTCTTTTGATAAGCTATTATTGTCAAATTCTTTTCTCAAACGATCAACATCAGAAGTAATGACCCTTCAAATTTTTAATCCGCTGAATTTTATTCTAGCTCAATAGATACCAACACCGCTGGAATTTGAAACTGGAGCTTTAGAAGCTTCTCTAATTTTATGACCCATTCCCCGAAATAAATGGTTGGAGCATTTTATTCTTTGGACTTTGAGACCAAACATCCTGTATGGATCAGAATCATGAACAGCTTTTCATGTACTGCTGTCATCATCAGAAATCATAGTTGTATAACATAATTTATGTAACGCATAACTACGATTAAATAATGTTTTAGTAGCTTCTGGCTCCATGCTTGTGGAACTTTTGTTTCGGTCATAATTCTTAAAGCATTTATGTTTCGGAGGTTTTAGATTAAGATTTATATATTTAACACAGTGGTTACAATATTGATTTAAAACTTCAATATCGATGACTTTGTTAGTAGTATTACCAATAATTGCTACTATAGCTCCGAGAGAATCATATTTTCCTCCACGGTAACTTCTCTTAGCATAAAAACCATCTACGATAACTGTGATGCAAGGGATACCATCAGAAGTAACGTCCCGACTTTTTATAGCAGCTTCTGCTTCTTTTGATGCAATTAACTTCATTTCGTGAGCAAGGGCACTTTGAATAGGTTTGATCAATTTATCACGGTGTTTTTCATGGGTTTTTTGAGATAAATACGGTATGTCAAATACTGCTAGAGTAGTTTGAAAAGCAGCAAAAGTGCTGGCGGATTCTAAAACACTTAATGCAGCAGTTTCACTCATGTGAAAGTCATTTTTAGAGTCTATTGGGTTTGTGTATTTTACCAATGAAACGACATTGAAGACATTTAACATAACATAAAGCGTTCAAGCCAATATCTTGAATCTCATAAAAATCAACGTCTTGTAGACGCCGAGCACACTCATAGTGATGATTTTTGGGTTCACCAAAATTTTGGAGCTGTTTTAAAAAATAAGCTATATCAACTATACGACGACCAGAGATGATAGAAAATATATCGGTTCGTTTATATGGTGATAATGCCTGATTTTGGCCACAATAATTAGGACGACTAGAATTCAATCTCTGAGAATTCCTTTCTTGCGAAAGATTTTCAAAAGATTGGTTTAAATTTATTGAGCACTCTGATTGAGTATCATTTTCATGTATCGAATGAAATATTAAATCTGAAAGAGTAGTATGGGACTCATTTACTTGAGGATTATCAGAATCTGAACAACCTGAAATTTCAAATGCTACAGAAATAACGTCATCACTGGAATCATCTGAATCATTAAATTCAGGTTCACCGAGAAAATCAGATTCTTGATTATTCCCTTCCTCTGATTGCTCAGAGTATAGTTGCTCATTATCATCACAAATGATACCGGTTAAACTATTAGTATTAATAGTAAGGTTATCGAAACCTAAATTACTTACATTAGGGACGCCAAGTTCGGGTTCATCGAGAGTTTTACTTTCTCGATGTCTCCATTCCTCTGATTGCTCAGAGTATACTTGAGAAATATAATTATCATTTAAAATACTGTTATAAATATCTGACTTACATTTATTGAACATATCTAGTTCGGATTCATCAAAAATGTTTGATTCTCGATTACTATTTTCCTCTAATTGCTTAGAGTGAACTTGTGAAATATTATTATTACTTAAAATACTGTTATTTGAATTAGGGTTACTTTCATTGAGAATACCAAGTTCGGACTCATCAAAAATTGTCGATTCTAGACTACTCCTTTCCTCTGATTGCTCAGGGTATACTTGGCTCACATTTTTAGAAGAACTCCCAGAATTAATAACACTAATTTTACCAGTCTGTATATTTTTAACTTTAGAAATATTTAATAAACTCTTATGCAATATTACCTCTTTTCCTTCGATTTCTTCTGTTCTTCTTTCTCCGGTCGCTTCATCTTCTTCCAAAACTTCGAAGAACTCTTCAACCACTTCAAATTCTTCATCACGTTTTTTTTTGCGGCTGTAAATGAAAAATTACAACATTTAAATTTAGTTTTATTGTGTAAATATTATGTCAAAAAGCGAAGTTGAAAGTGTATTTCACACATTTTCTCTTTGATATAACCAGAATAAAGTGAAGAAGTTTTCTAAATGTAATCACTAAGCAACGTCTACAATGAAAGTTGGTTGAGAATAAAACGAGGAAAAAGAAGTAATCAACGCAAAAGAAACAGCTGCGTCCTGATGTTTAGATCATAAAAATAGTAGGAGATACTTATTACACAGATATACTCTAGACTATAAGAAGCAAATCAAAGCTGAGGGAACTAAGCGAAAATGTTACAAAGATCCGAAAACCGGTAAAGGGATGCTTACTTCTTGGACTTAAAAAGGCGTCCGATATCCCTACTGTCACATACTACTGAAAAAAAAAACTTTCCCAAGTATAAATACTTCATTTAAATGAATATTAACTGGGTACTATACGAACAAATCAAATTCTTAATCATAGTAAATGTATACTTCAAACGAGTAATGTTTTCTCCATTTAAGAATTTCTATACTTATTTTAAGAAAATATACTTGGTTAAAGTACTACAACTTGGTTGATATACATTTTTACTCCGATTAAACAAATGTTTAATCGGTGCAATACAAACATTTAGGTCATTCCACCCAGATTGGAAAAAAAAATTTTTAATACTTTTTAATGCGTTTGAATACTTTGAATACTTTTAAATCACCCTTCTTATGGGCATTTAACATTACAAATCGTTTCGAATTGTTTCTTTTAATAAGAGAATGATGACTTTTTATAGACAATAAATGTTTCAGACATACGATACTTGGAGTCAAATTCGGTGAAAGAAACACAAGCAGTGCGCCCTTTCTCACCTATTGTTGATAGTCTATAGGATATATTTGTGTTGAAATGTATCAAAATCCCCAAAAAAGTTAAGAATTAAAGTTTTTTAATCATAGAGAGTTTATATTTTATTTAATATTGTTCAAACAAAAAATATGCAAATTATGAAAATTACATGCTTTGTGGGAAAAAGTCTCAGCTTTCACAAAAAAATATCAAATTTGATGTATCAAACGCCACACAGTCATAAAAATCGTTTTTCTACTTCAATCAAATTGCAAAGGGTCTTCTGTAACTTAAAATAAAAAATGGATATTTTCATTGGAAAGCTGATAATTTTTTCCGACAAAAAACTGTTATGTGCTCATTTTTAAAAAAAAAAATTTTCCATCAAAAAAATTAATGAAAAAGTTGATAACAAAAATTTTTTTTAAATTAAAAAAATCATAACTTTCAAACAGTTGCATATTGAGGGCTCAAATTTTCAGAGAAATTTTTTTTTTTGAATATATAGAACAGCTTCACAAAGTATAAACCAAATCGATGAGGGCCGCTCCGTACAAATAACTTCATTTGGTGGAATGACCCATTTATAGAATTGAAAAAAGTGTTTTTTTCTCAGTGGTCTAATCTATAAGAGATGTCGCACGTACACCTACAATTTGGGCAAATGGCACATTTCCACTTCAAGAAATAATTAAGGGCCCATACATGGTTTTGTTTTAATAAAGACAGAAGATATATATTTATCACTGCTGTATTCCACTGAACGCAATAACTAAAAAATTCAAGAAGCTACTAAAAATAACCAACACCAGAGAGAAGAGAGATTAACATTAGTCGAATTGACGTTTATTAGCAATAATCAGCATAGAGAACTTATATGGAAAACCAGCAATCACTGTATACGTGGCGTCCATCGGAGTATAATTCTCATGGTGTCTAAAAAACGAAAATTACAGTACCGAAGCTTGTAATTAAATATTGCAGAAAAGAAGCAATAGAAGACAAATATCTTTAAAGAAGAATTGCTGATGTTAACTTTCCTAGACTTCAATGTGAACACACAGATATTTCATCTCAAAATGCAATAAGAGTTATGGAACATATGGGAAAAGCTTGTAATGGGTAAATGCCGTAGAAAGTCAAAACTGCTGTCATGTGCAAGTCTAATTGTGGAGTGCAAGAATAAAAATCTTACGGACGAAGTCTCATTTTGTGAGTACACGGAGAGAAAAGAATACTTCTGATTCCTATGCTAGAAAGGTAACTATTACTATGTTACATGGTAACGAAGATTTTTGTGAAAATCCTGAGTGAATTCGCTGGAAAAAATATTTAGAATTGTGGCAAAAATATAAGTGATAGGTCATTTGATGCGGAATCAAATTTTGAGCAAGATGTGTTTTTAATACTTTTTATTCATCAAAATTTCAATTTTTCATTAACAAAAAACATAACCAAAATACAAAATCTTAGCTTTTTATTAATAACTCAATGACTACCCTAGTAAAAATAAACGAGGGCTCCCTCGTTTTAAACTAGACTAGGTTTATGTTTGTATCATACACTGATTAACCTCTCATTCTTTATTAAACATTTCTAAGTAGTGAAATGCAATATAATAAGAACTACATAATTAAATTGATTGCATATGAATAAGTTTATATATAACTTATTATTATGATATTATCGTAGTTTAATAAATAAAATTTAAAAATGGAGAAAAGACTTGATACTACTGTAGAACTCCGATTGTGGGCAATTAAGACGAATATTGTGGTTTGTCACTTAACTGAGTTACTGAAGTAATTCAGTACGTTTGTCAAAAATTATATATTTTATAATAAAAAATAATTCATCGAATTTGTACTTTGCAGTTTGATTTTATTAACTTATTAAACAAATTTATATTCATTTCTTCAAGTAATTTAGTCTTGATTCATTTAATTTATTTATATTAATTTGAAGCACTTGTAAATTTATCATTATCAAGTTATTAGATTGATTTTATAGTTATAATCATCATTTAGAATATTCTAACGTATAACCTGAAAACTTTGAAATGGTCAATGAATTTAAGAAGCCACCATTTGGGATTAAGACAATCTCTAGTGAAACTGGCCAGGCGCTAGCCAGCGCCTCGTTTTTATGCTAGCTAATGTCTTGTTTTATTTTAGTGAAACTGGCGAATTGTAGTTCCATGAGTCAAGAGCATCGAATAACCTATCATTCATGTGTTTGCCACAATTCTAAATATTTTTTCCAGCAAATTCATTCAGGATTTTCACAAAAATCTTCGATACTATGTAACATAGTAACGCGGTTACCATTCTAGCATTAGAATCAGAACTATTTATTTCTCACCGTGAAGAAAAATTTCTTGCTGCAGGACTTGAAAAAAATTCGACTTCGAGATATCTTCGGGAATTGCTAGAGAGAGAAAGTGGGCATAAGACGTAGTGTTTTTCTCTAGAGGATTACGTCCGTGGGTATCCTCATAAATAGATTGTGATTTTTTATTTTTTTATTTTTTTTCGTTTCTAATAACTGAAATTCTCTTTTTTATCATTTATCATTTTTCATTTTGTTATAAATAATATCATCAAAACTCTAAAAAAATCGTTTATACAATATAGGTATCAAAAGATTGCAAATTTTCTGAATCGGAAAATTAACGTATCGTGTAACAAACTTTTTTTAAAAAGTTATCGTCTTTATGTTTAAAAAATGAGTTAACAAATGCAACGGAAAAAAAAACGTTCTAACAGTATGGGTATAAAAAAAATTCAAATTTCCTGAATCGGAAAAATAACTTTTCGTGGGGAGGACTTTTTTGTTTTTTAATTTTAAAAATGCTTTTTTTTTATCGAAAATAAATTATTTTTAACAGTCACTACCCGTAATTGTTTGGGTAATTGTTGAAACAAAATTATTCATATGGTAATTTTATTTATTTTTGTTTTTTATTTAACAAAAAGTGATTTTTACAATTTTTAAATTTTGAATTCAAAAAAATTGTTTTGAAAGTTGCCAATTGTTTTTCTAATAGTTATGAGTTACTTACAAAATAAAAAAAAAATTTGAAAAAATATCAATTTGCTGCTGAGTTACAGCCTTTTGTTTATCCGCGTGCGGGCAAAATGACACGTCTTTTTTGTGTATTTTTTCATTTTCAAGTTCTTTTTTTGAGCAAGATCTTCTGTCAAATAAGCTGTTTAAGAGCACATATGTTTAGACAGTTAAATTGTTAATAACAATCTTGGCACCACTACTGAACAAAATGGACTAGATTTCTGTGATCTACGGCCTAAAATATGTAAGAAGCCGTTGCGATAATCCATGGACATAAAATTGCACACGGACCGTCCTCTCTAGCCAATAGAAAAACTGTTATGATAAAAAAAAACCTTACCTTTGTCGACAAGCCCATTTTCTTGATTTCGGACGTGGCTTCTTCCTTTTACAGATCATTTTAATTTTATTATTATCACCACTATCTATATTATCACCACTATCCATAACATTACCACTTTTCATATTTATTATTGTTTTCCACTATGACAAAAAAATTGTTAAGTCACTGTCCACTATTTAAGGATCACTGAAAAAAGCTTCATGAGCTAATTCAAAAACTTTTTCAAATTCACCATCAATGACATTAAAATACTAATAAAGAGGTTTCAAACTTTTTTACAACGATTACGTGCGTCGAATAACACCCGTAAGACTAGGCTAATTATTATAATAATGAACGCAGTCTTTTATTTTTTTATATTGCACGGGTGTCGCTGAGGGAGAATCAGTCGCGCATTAAGCGCGCTTTTTATTCCAGCCGCGGAGGCTCATTAGGCGCGCTTTTTATACTTAGAAAAATATAACCCCATGAACAAAAATACAAAACAAATATATTGAAAATACTTAAAAATATATTTTAAATGGCTAACGTTTGACCGATTTTCGTAAATATAATAAATATTTGAAATGAAATTTAAATGTATTAAAAATAAATCTTACATAGATAAGAAATAAGTGTATGAATATATTAAGAAAAAATATCAAAAATCTATTTAAAATTGTAAACAATATATTCGTATGGTGATATCAAAAAATATATATTAACAATATAATTATAATTAAAATTTTGTTTGTTTAATTTGAATAATAATAAATATAAAAAAAAATTATATTTGTTTAAAATGTAATATTTTTAATTAGCCTTTCTATAAATTTTTTTTTTACCATGTAGTGGAAATTTAAGACTTTAATAGAAGAAAAAAAAAATTATATTCATTCATTTTTCGCCGACTTACAGCTATTAGGTTATGAAATCTCGCGCCTCATTCGTCAGCTTGTAATTAAAAAATTAACATGTAAGCTTTAAGTCTCAGCGATATGGATTCGCGCTCATTTTATTCTCCAACTTCTTCCTCTAATGTAAGATGATCGGCTTATAAATATCGATCTGTCACAGACATCTAACGAACAAAATTAGAATGAAAAATAACATTCACTGATATCTCGCGATAAAATTTGGAACTCATGAATTGTATACTTTTATTTATTTGTTCTTCGAATGATCTATCCTTGTCTTATTTAACTTTTAGACAAATAAATTAGACATTATTTTTATCGCAAAAAGAATTAAAAGTTGGGAAAGGATACTTTGAATATTCCTTATTGCACTGGTTCTAAGCTTTTGTATTACTAACATCGTGAAATATATGTTGAAGGGATTCTATATGGGGTCATAGGGTATCTCTCTTGCACCGAGTTCAATGAACCAAAATTATCAGATTTTATGATTTTTTTTTTTTTTTATTTTTTCCATGATTAAAGTTTGAATCACATTAATCTAGGTCCTTTCTGAATACACCTGCAAAATTTCAGAATTTGTCGTCTATTAACTTAGCCAAAAAATGTATCAATAGGATACTATGCTCAATCGGCAATAGCACACCATACTAAACCTTCTTAATAAATTAAAAAGAGGCTGTATAACTACATCTATATATATCTATGTAAAATTTACATAGATGGTGATATATCAATACATTACACGTACATTTTTTCCACCAGGGGCGCTTGCACATTTCCGTCCTAGTGAAGCTTTTTTTTTTTTTTTTTTTTTGGTAATTGGTAAGCCTGAATATTTTTGATTCAATTTAAAAAATTTTTTTTCTATTGACATATATTTTTTTTTTTTTTATTAATCGAGATATTTTGAGTAGGTTCTTTTATAATATTAAAATGAATACTAATATATTTAAAAAAAAAAAAAAAAAAAAAACACAAATTTGAATGAAACAAAATTGTATTTATTTTAAATTCATTCGTGCTTCTCCTCATTTATTTATTATTATTTTATTATTTCATATTAAATGAGCATTATAAGTCGCGCACTTTTGGATTTTCCAAATTTTGGTACATTTCGAGGAGTGGAGGATACTGATAAAACCAGCTACTTTGTAGGACAAACGTTTAACTGAGTTCTATAATTGATAACCTCCTCATTAAAAAAAAATTTTTTTGTCACAAATGATAATTTTTGCATTGCCCAAATGACATGATTGGTGCTTGAGCACTACATTATATGCCATTACCGAAATTGGTTGTGAGGAAAAAATCTGGGCGTCTTGTAGAAATGAAGCCGCTCGGAAAATATAAGCCTGTTACTAATCATTAAAAAAATCGTAGAGGGCACCTAGACTCATCAAAATTAAAAAATAATTTTATTCTTACTTTTCTTCTGTTTTTGCGTAGGTTACTCAGTAAATGCGAAGGAAAGAGAAAAATAAAAACGAAAAATTTCCATAAAAGGTTAAAGAAAACCAAAAAATTGAAACTTGTATTTTGTGGTCGAAAATTCTTTTTTTGACAATTTTTGGAAATTTTCCTTTCTTCTCTTTCCCCTACATTCACTGAATAACAAATGCAGAATTAAATGAAACGTAAAAAAAGAATTATTTTTTCATTTTGATGATCATTACACAATTGAAGAAACAAAATTTGTTCCTTTAATTGTATAGCAAAACTTTAATGGATCACACCCAAAAAACAGTTTGATAGATCAATTTTTAAATTTACAGGGTTATTGAAGGTACTCTAAACTGAAGAAGTCCCTGGCAACATTGGTCTTTTCATCGATATTTACAGATTATAGCGGTTGATTTACCAAAAAATCAAAAATAGGCATTTTTTTGTACTTACTTCTAATGGATGTTAAAAATGAAAAAAACGTTTCTTTTTTTTTTTAAATGATAGAAGGGTCTTGTGGGGAATTTATTCAGGTTTTAAACTCCATCCTTGAATTTACTGTGCGATCGTTGGTACGTGAAATATCGATGATCAAAGACAAAAGGATAATTTTTTGTTTAAAGGCTAAAATCTCTGCGACAAATTGTCCTACGAGGTTTAAGAAAAGCCAAATTGAAGTTGAATAAATTTGCTAAGTGACCAATGCATTGATTTACTTAGTACAATTTTTTCACAGCCCGTGGACTCTTTCAAATAAAAGAAATAATTTATAAAATTTTTGTCTCGCGGTATTTCTCATGTGTGTGCAATAGTGACACGCGTTTTAATTCCCAGACAAAGTATCCCCGACAAAATATCCCTGACGAAATATCTTCAGACAAAATATCCTCACGACAAAATATCTCCGGACAAAATATCCCCGAATTTATTTCGGAAAATTTTGTTTTGTTGGATTAAAATATTTATCTAAATATATTAATTTAAAAATTTTCATTATAGAGTCAATTTTTGATAAAATTTCAAATTCTTATAAGTTTTTCCATTTATTGAATTTAGGCGCGAAATTCTCATGTATTGAAGTTCCATCTAGTATTTGATTACTGACTTACATCTTGTTGTGGTTATGGTTTCTCATCTCCGGTATTTTGTACATATATTTGACGCTTCGCTTAGCTGCTTACATTAATATTTTCGCTTGTGATATAATAAATCATTAATTATTATTGATAATCGATTAGTCACTTGTTTTTCCATAAGCAAAATGCCTTTAATATTTGTAATGTCCCAAAAAGGTAATAATTTATTATTACATGAAGGATATTTGTATTCTCGAAAGAAAGTTAATAAAAATACAATTTCTTGGCGTTGGGCTTCTAATGTTAAATGCAATGTACTAATCTACGCCGATACTGAAAAAAACAGGTTTTTTATTATTGTTTAATTAATGGTTTAGTATTGATTGAGTAATTTATTCATTTTCATTGATATATGCATCTTGACATCAGTCAGATGTTATTTTAGATATTTATAATAATAATATTTGTTTTATATAGACAATATAGTTGGTGCGATAGCAATTCACGATCTTGCTAATAATTCTACTTTAATCGAAACTAAAATGCGTTTTCGCATGATTGACCCACCGTCTCGAGGGAAACTAGAATTGCCAGATGTTTTTAAAACTACACAAAAAGCAGAATCATTTTTACTAGATGATAGCGGCGGCAATACAAAACGATTTCTAGTGTTCACAACACGTAAAAATTTGAATTTCTTAGCGTATTTTTAGCCAATTGTATACTATTCATGATATATCAAATGGAAAATCACTTCCACTTGTGTACTTGTTGTCATCTGACAAATCTGAATCTACCTACATTAAATTTTTAAAGGTGTTGAGAAAAAGTCTACCAAATTTCACACCAACTCGAATGATGGTTGACTTTGAAGAGGCGTTCATTGAATCATTTAAAGAAATATACTCTGGTGTGAAAGTTGATGGGTGTAATTTTCATTTCAATCAATGTATGTGGCGTCGTCTTCAGTCATGTGGACTTCAAAAAATGTATAATACAGTTGTGATTTTTGCTCACAACATACGCTTGATTGTGAGGAGGATGGCATAGTGGTTTTAATCAACATGTTGGTGTTTGTCAACCTTCTATTGGGTTGTTTTTGAATTCAATTAAAGACGAACAGTCTAAAACTAATATATTAACTTCTCAAATCAATTCTGGGCTAGATGTTTCAACTTTTTGTAGTCAAGCTTATCGAGCCTATGATACCCGATCAAAAAAAATTGTCATGAATTATGATTCCAATGATGAATTTGGATACTGAAAAAATGTTGCAAAAATTATCTCAACACAGTGATTTGTGCAATGTAAATAGCTGAGTAATTTTTTAGATTATATTTTCTATTGATATCAGTATCAGTTACTTAACAATTAATTTTTGTTTTGTCGACTTACTTATCTTAACGCAGGTTTATCACTTCGTGCCTTAGATGGATAAATAGATTATCAGTTAGTTTATTATATTATTTTTAGTTGGTTATTTATATTATTTATTCATGAATTTGAGACAATATTAACTGTGTTTTTTTTCATTAGTCAGGCAAAAAAAAATCATTACTTTAGAAAACAATATTATTTTTACAAGGTAGATAATAACTAATTTATATACTAAGATTATTCCATTAAGTAGTAGAATGAGATAGCTGATTCCATAATGAAATATATAATATCAACTAGTTTAGCTTAGAAGAATAGAGATAAATGTGATTTAACGTAGTAGTCTGGTAACTTATGCCTACTTTCATTACTTCTTTGGAGGGTGGTTTTTTATAGGAAAATAAAAATGAATTATCTTGAATATCTAGAGTGTTTTTATTTACATATTGAAAATATAAAAAAAAATTTAATAGTTTATTACTATTATTATTGTCACTCGAAGTTGGAACCTTAAAAAAAATGCACATGGGTGGCGCGGGTGATTTTGGCTCTTGATGTTATCTGAAATCAAATATTCTTGATTATTCTTAATCTATAGACATGTCATTCTGGTCGCAACTACTGAAGTTAAATTTCAAGGGTAAATAACAAAATGGCGGATTTTGAAAGAAAGTCCTTTTATTTTAGCAAAGAAAGGGTTGTGAAATAAAAAGTTAGGGGTGAAAAAAATTCTCGTTAGTACCGACAAGATCTATAAGTGTGTAGAACAGCCTGTTAAAATTTGAAAGCAATCGGTTCAGTAGAAAAAAAGTTAGGACCCGGGCCGACCAGAAAAACAATGTTTTCAGAAAAACGCGTTTAAAGTTCAACAACAAATTTTCATAAGTAAACTTATACTTACGTCAATCGTCTATGCCTGAAGCGTATAATATGCCTTCATCCTCTTCATAGGCATCATTCTCCGCTACTTTGTCCACTCTTCGACTCTTTCGCGCTTTTTTCTATGACATTGCTGTGGCATTTTCCACTTTTGCAATCCGAGATTTATTGAAGGATTTTGCAAACGTGACAGTGCACGGGCCGAGCTTAACGTCCATGACTTCCAATATTTTTAGTACTGGGAAAAATCCTTCGCTAAATATACATGCTGCAGTGAATGCAGCAATTCCTAACGTTTTTTGGCCTACAAAAATATGTTTTGGTGCAAAACTCCAAACACAATGATTAAAAGCCTCGTTATTATTCTGTGTGTTTTTTCCTAAACATCCTTACAAAAGATCGTCTGATGACAGATCTTCGTAAATTGGTTCCAAAAAATTTGCAGTGTCTGTATCGAAAGCAGGTGAATGAACAAACGTATCTTCATGACCTTTCAATTTCAATTTCCAGATTTCAATTTTTGATACTTGCACCAGAAATCGGGACCCTCTGGGCAATAAGAATGCTGGGGCTCTTCATCAGTTGATATCAAATGATAATAAGTTTCCCATATAGCTTTTCTCGTATTTTCAACAGAGTCTTCATTAATCATAATAGCTAAGCCATAATAAGTACTAAGTTTGATCATTAATTTATTAGTTAGTGTCAGACTTTTGGTAGCTTTGGTGCTCTCGGTATCAATGGTATCTTTCTTCGGAGTTACTCCTTTCTTCACTGTAACTTCTTTTTCTTCTTTATAATTTTGTTTCGTTTTTTGAGATTTTTCTTCAGCAGCTTCTATTTTTTTTTTAGCTTTTTGGAGCTGCGTTAAAGTTTTTTTTAGCTTCTTTGACTCGTCTGTACATACGCTTTTTCACACGTAAAACGCACTCATTTTTTTCAACTTCAGGATCATTATTGTAAATATTTGCTTCTAGTAAATTTTTATAAGTTATGGAGTCCCCATCACCAATATATTATTTATATTTTATACCGAGCTCTTCGACGGATCGTCGAAACATTTCAATAACTCCGTCAACCTCCATCTTACCAGAACTTCCTTCGTGATTCGCCGTACACTCAGTCTGGTGATCCTCCTACCATTCTAAATATTCATCTGTATTTTCTTTACCCACCCACTTTTCACAAGCTTTGCAAGCTTTAGATTTAACAATAATGTTTATTACTTTATTAGAGTACTTTCCGATTAAAGAAACGATACCTAGTAGTGACGTAAAGCCACGTTTTGCCAATGAACCATCCACCCGAAACTGTTATTTCATCTGGAATATTTCCTTCTTGTTCTTTTTCTTTTTTTTTCTTGTGCTGCTTTACGAAATAAAACTTTAGCAACACTTTTAACAGCAATATGTATTGTATCAAAGATACTGTAGTATCCGCTCTTACTTAACCCTGGTCCCAAATCCATCATGGCACAAAAAATGTTTATACCCGATAAACCAACACCGAGTAGTCACATAACAAAAGTAAGACGTCTGTTGACCTCAAACGCATTCCTTACTTTTGGGCAAGAATTGATGGTAGCAAATACATCGCACTTACACTTTATACACAAATTAAATCCCAATCCAACTTGAGATTTTTTAAGAAATTTTATATCACTCTTGCAAGCTTTACAAATCAGAACACTTTCTAAAGCACTGAATACTAAAGTAAAACTTAAAAGAGCGTACGTTGAGCTCTCATCAATAGCTACTTCAATATCTTCTTCATTTTTTAATTTTTCAGCAGACTTGCTCACAAATGTTACATCTTTTCCAGCATGCAAACAATAGAAGGTTCCAAACGGTTGCAACTGCCGGTCGACCTTAAAGGTTGGACTCCGAGACGCTTTAGGAAACTCGTTATGACTCCCGAAATATTTCGAATTTCTGTCTGAAATTTTCACAGTATATTTTCAAGACATTGTACTTTCAAATTAAGCAAAAAAAAAATTTTCGATTTTTTAAATCCAAGTTACCAGACTACTACCGTAATCGTTACAAGGAACCGATAAATTGGAAAATTATATTTTGAATTATAAAAAAGATAAAATACTTGACAATGTAATTTTGGTATTTTTCTATAGAATAAAAAAAGTACAATATAAATCATTGTTGTTTTAATTCAACAGGATATATTTCATTATATTAACCAATAATCAATTAATCAAATATATTGAATTTTTTCATTACAATAATGATTATTTTTCGTATGAAATACAATGTTAATTCAGAAATCATTGTTATTGATTAATGATACCCAAATAATGAATTACTTATGAGTTGTAAACGAGTTTTATAGGTATAAAAGCATTTGTTTGAGGACGTTCCCACCAAGCAGTCGTGCTCAATTCTAAAGACGATTCTCCCTATGTTAAGTTCTATTAATATAATGAAAACTAGTTAAGGTACAGTTTACTTTTCGCTTGCTCTTACATGCGCAGAAGTCCAAAAATATTCTCATTGCTTCGGTTCTCCGATCTGGCAACGTGGTTTTCTTTTCTCTGTTTATTCTTATGTTGAGACGCGTGTCGTAGAGTTTGAATTTTTTTTTTTTTTTTTTTTAAAGACCCAACAGCCAAAGGCCAATAACAGGGTCACTTCATGAATACATAATAGTACATAATGGTCCATGAGTAATAACTGACATAGAAAATATTATTATTAAATACAAGCAAGAGTTTGTATTTTATAATAATATATAATAAGATTTAATAATAATATATAATAAGTTTGTATTTAATGAGATCATTGAAGATCATTTAGCTATATAATTAATTTAAAATAACATATTTATATATATTTATCACTACGCAATGAGACTAGTATGGATGCCAGGACACCGGTCGGCAAAGGCTGATTAACAAATCATTATTTAACTCAGTTCAGTCGATGATATCCAGTTCTCTAATCAATTTTTCCTTTTCATATTTAAGAAAGTTGTACGCGCCAACGGGTTTTTTTATATGCCTTATGGCCTTATCAGTGATCAATTCAAGTGAGATGGTTAGTGCAGGGTGATATTGGTCCAATTTAACATTCGGATAACTATTGTATTCAACCAAGCAGGCTGCTGATGAGAAAACTAAGTCAAGAATTCGCCCATGAGTATTTAGCGTCGTATTATACTGTACTAGATTATGTAAAGCTATAAGTGAAAACAAAAGCTCCGAATTAGCACTAAAACTGATACTATTGTAATGAGCATAGAAGAGAGGAGAATTGAAATCGCCCAATAGAACCAGCGTGTATATCGGGAGGTATATATACAGCTACAATATGAGTTACTTTCCCAACTCCCAGCATTATTCCAACAATATCAATCTGTGGAAATTGACTTATAATATGACTAAAATCTAATAATTTAACAGTATACATTGCACGACAGGATATGAGTACCCCACCACTAGACTCCTTGAATGTCTCGCATCTATCATATCTGAAAACAGAATAAATATTGTTATCAAATAATTCAACAGAGAATATAGATTGGCTTAGCCATGTTTCTGTAAATACATATAGATCACACTCATTATCAGCTGTATTATACAATACTTTGCATAATTTAGTGTTAAGACCACGTACATTCTGATAGTGAATAGTAAATTGTTTAATGGTTGAATTTAAGATTGAGAGATGTTCACTGTTGGCGCTGATGGTCGATGATGACTCTTGACTATGATATGCATTCCATTCCTCATCACAAGACGCAGATTCGTCTCTCCTTCTGCCTGACGTCGTAGAAGTTCTGCCCTCATACTCTTGTAGTCTGATCTTTAGAGCATCGTGAGTATAATTTATCCGGAGATATTTTATCGTAGGGATATTTCGTCGTGGGGATATTCCGTCCAGGGATCAAAACGCAGGTAACCTTGTGCAATAGCTGAAGCTCTAAAAAAATGTTGATGAAAATGCGCCGAAACTAGAGATTTCAAGCTGTAAAATGCTTTTTTAAAATTTCGATACGATTATTTTTCACGAAAGTACAGTCTAGAAAATTAACTGAAATGTTTTTGTCCCGTTAATTTATGGCATGAATGTACTATTTCGGTTTGGTGCCATTGGCAATCCAATTCTATCCTACAGAGCATCTAATTCAATAATAGTTTCGGCAGAGCTCAAACGGATAGTTGATTTTTAAGTAAGATGTTCATGCATGAATATATTTATAGTGTCACAATAAGTAGGTAATTTGTAACAATCAAATTCTTTAATTTGAGTACCGAGTAAATAGTTGTATGCCGAATTGCCAACTTATTCAGTCATATTCGACTAATATGAGGTTATGAAGTTAATGAAAATAAAACAAATCCCAACTGATTTAAATACTATTTCAACAAAGGCAGAAAATTTGAATATGAACATTTTAGAAAATTAAGAATGTAATAAAGATTGGAATACATTTAATTATAGTAATTAGGTTGCTTTATTGAAGCATGAAAAATGGTCAATTGACAAAATGATCACTTTATCATGAAAATTAATGAGAGAAGCTTAAATGAAGCTATGTACACCAAAAACCTCAAAGCTATTTTCGTGAAGGATAGAGTCGCTAATATCGTAGTGATTGATAATGGCGCTTAGAGAATTATGTCAGTTGCTTATCCAATCAAATAATCAGCATTCTTGTTCAGCTTATGCTAAAAAAAGCCATTTTGAGGCTAATTGATGCGGTATTAAATAGCGATTTCGACTCATACATGCTTGGTGTAAGTGTAGTAGACGATAAGTATAATTAAACCTCCAACAATGGCTGTGATGGAGATGTAGTGAACAAATAATATACTTCAGTTCTTTTATACATTGTTAAACTATTTTTTTTTTCTCAAAAATAAAATAACTTATATAGATATTTTCCTCTAATTGTTTAAAAAAGTTAAAAAATTGCATAATATGAGTTATAATTCAACTTTTGTTGTTTTTCAATTAATTTATCTGTTATTTTTACTTTCATAACTATACACTGTGAAAAATTCCCAATAATTTTCACTATGGGTGCATAGTCACACCGAACTATAAGAAAACTGATACAACAAAATTTACAAGTGTCCCATAGTAAAAGTATGCGCATAGGCCACAATCGTGTAGTCTGCACATACGTTTACTATGAAACAGTTGTGAATTTTGTATCAGTTTTCTTATATTACAGTGTTTCTATGCACCCATAGTGAAATTTGTTGGGAATTTTTCACAGTATAACTACCAGAATAAATATAAAAAAAGTTTATAATATACCAAAATATGACAATTATCAATCAAAAAGTTGAATTTTAATATACGGTCTGTAGACCGTTTTCGAAGAAAATGAAATTTCCTTTATGCATTGAGACATTGTGAATTGTCATCTTCATCCTCAGCCTTGCGGTTCCCATTTTTCTCGGTTTCGTTGCCGTCTGAAACGACACGAGTCATAGTGCCGGGGTCACATGACTAATTATCACGTAGATGCATATCCGTAAGGCTGAAGTGGGGACAGAGTCCTGAGGCTGATCCTACGCCTAAAATTATCGGTCAATCTCTTTGATCCTGGATCAATTAGCAATCAGTCGCATATCTTATTCAATATTGTAAATACTAGTAATTTTACTTGCGATTTTGTCAATATATTAGCAATCTACTTGTGACTCTGTAAACCGGACAATTAACTTACGTTACCGTTTGTAATTTTAGCAATTCTCTTGCGATCATACTTTACTGTTCTAGTTTGTTAATTATTATAAATAAAATTTGTTCAATTAAATATTACTTTACGTTACCGGCGATATACTCGCATATGAACTACACTGTGCCATCTACATTATATCCAGCACTTGCGTCTTTTTGTAAGTAATTTTTATCATTATAATTGGCAATAAATAATCATTAATCAATCATTGCAATTGTTAATCCTTCACTTTATCACTATTCATCCTATTTATATCCTATTTTACTAGTAAGATCCTTAAATAGTTTAATAAAAGTATTATCAATTAAGTAAAAATTGATAAGTCTATTAACAATCAGAAAATAATTTATAAGTAATAAGCCGTGAGGTAAGTTAGTAAATTTTAACATACGTTGCCGAGTTCGAATAAGTGTGGGTCTTTGCTTTGCAAGAACCTCAGCCCATTGCTCTGTCCAGTAAAATAAAAATTTGTTAGAGGCCAGCCTAAGCAAGGGTTCAACCCGCGAATTCTGGTGGCTGCTGGTGAAAATCGCGAAGACGAAAAGCAATTTGTCTCGACATATGTTTATTTTGTTTCATTATAATTAGTGGTTTGTGATAGAAAATGAAAAAATTACAATAATCCTCTAATAATTTGGTTTAATAGCTCGTGGTTTTAATAGTGAACAAGCACGAGCTACATTAAAATGCACAAGAGCAGTTTTAAAGAGCATAGGATTCCCTACATGATCCAGCTATTTATATATCAATATCGTCAAAAGTAGCTTAGCATTAGAAATTAAAAAAAAAAATTCTCACATGCATTTTAAATAGGAAAAATCAAATTCAAATAGTAAGTATTTAGCATCGGATTTAAGAGCTCATCGTTGGTGATAATTTTTTTTTCTATGTAGATTGAGATTTTACTTGGGCACAAAAAAAAAGATTTTGCGAAAATCAATCACCTTGATATATATCTATTTCCTTTTCATAGAGAACTAGATTTCGCAACATAAATTATCAAAAAATAATCGTTTTATAATAGAGTAGAAACATAACTATTTTCCTTAACACGCTTAGCGAAAATTAGCGTAGAGTAAATTATGAATATTCTGTATCTTAAACAACCAATTACAAGACATCAGTACGTTTTTAATGAGCATGCCATCAATATACTAAAAAACCGCTTTCGTATTTATTTGAATCGATTTCTAGCATACATCAGAACATACAATCCTATATTAACTGATGAACAGGAATTTGAATTTGCAATATTTTTAAAAACCCTTTTTAAATTGATAGTACTTGTCACTGAGTGCGAAAAAAAAGATTCAATTTTAAACGAAATAGATAACATGAGTAGTTCATTTATTTGTCATGTATTGCTTTACGAGAAATGTCGTGAATTTTTCGGGCTCACATTGGAGATAGACAGAGTAAAACTCGAAGAAATAGATTGGTCACTTGATTCGTGGGGAAAGAATTACTGGAGATTTCTGCATGCTTTATCAATTATTTTACAATATCATTACGAAAAAAAATCAGTCAGGTCACTCCACAATTATTTAGCTGCGCTTCTGTTAAACTTTGACTTAGTATTACCTTGTAGTAATTGTCGATATAACTATAAGAATCAAAATCCATTAATAAATGTATCGCTACCCCTTATTTATAGTGAAGATGCAATTTTCATGGTTTACAGTTTACATAATGATGTACGCTCAGTAAGTGGCATTGACAAATATTCTTTTAACCAATTTCTTCATGATTGGGGTATTCAAATATCCGCTTCAAATGTGTCAACATTGGATGCCAAATATTTACTATAATATGATATGTTCAGTTATTATATTCCCGTGAGACAAAGTTTCTATTAAAATCGGTATATAATATTTTATGTGCAAAAAAATTTTTATTTCAATTGACATAAAACAATATTGGCACAACAAAGCTAACTAATAACCGGCTACTGATTTCTTACCTACTGGATCATGGCAAATGCATTAGTCATAAAATATAAAGATAGTATACGATTCTAAATTCTTGTGAGCTTTTCATACTAAAACTCATTCTAGTACAGAATATGATGATTTATCCGGGAAAAATGACATAAAATGTTATTTTTTTTAACACTTCGTCGTCGATTTCATTTAGACTAATTGACAGAATGATGTTCAATATATCAATCAGTACGTTTTATTGAGTTTTCAAGCTAATTAAATTTTGAAAATGATTAGTGCAGTCGTCTTAAAGATATTTGCAAGAAACTGCTTTTTACCATTTCTTTCTCCGACGATATTACTCGAACGAATGAAGCGATTTTAATGGTTGAGGTGAAATTCAACGCGGCTTATAAAGTTTTAGAGCTAAATAGATTTTGAAATCAACCTATCGAACACATTGCAATTTATCTAAAATAAAACATTTTTGGAAAAATTTTATTTTTGGAATATCTCCGAATGCATTCTACCGATCGAGCTCGATTTTCAGAGTTTGTGGATTCAATAAGCGGCGTTAAACGCCACCTTGGATATCAAAATCGGTGTATCCGTTCGAAAGTTACAGAATATCTACATGCATTCGTACGTACGTACAAACGTTTATACACTCGAACATCATCTTGAAAATAGTCAGAATAGTTTTCTAGAACGTCAAACCGTCAAGATCTGTTAAAAACTCGGGTTTCGAAAATCGGACCGAAACTGATAACTTCCTTTTTTTTTTAAATTTGCAATTTTCCCTGCGGGAAGTGAAAAAAATTAAACTGTAAGTGTGTTATATCAGAAATTGACATAAATAATGTTTCTGTGGGTATTTGGTCTAAGTCAAAGCCTGTATAGACCGGGACCTCAGAAACCTTTTACTACGGAAGATATAATCTATGAGCCAGTGAGCGGCTACCTGTATGTATTTGACCAGACCTGGGTTTTTGTGCATTGAAGCCCCTTTATCTACCGTACATTAGGTGGGAACCCACTGGGCTCAAAGTAGACGCGGCGAGTTCGCAGGTAAGACAATTATCGAATTTTCGGCAAATTTTGAATGCATCTGATATGTCTGGTTACCTGCGTTAATATCCCCGGACAAAATATCCCCGACAAAATATCCACGACAAAATATCCCCCGACATAATATCCCCGCGACAAAATATCCCCGCGACAAAATATCTCCAGACAAAATATCTCAGGACAAAATATCTTCATGACAAAATATCTACGAATATTTACGTTGACTTAAAAAATTTTAATACGAGCAATGCAAGATAATAAAGAAAGAAATAAGTATGAAATATTAAAGATTATTTTGCACTTATTTATTAACATTAATGAAAACAATTGAATTCGAATACAAAAAAAAGTAAACTTATTGATTAATTTAATTACTGTAAACAATATGATCTATAATTAATTATTAACAATTATCAACTATTTAAGGTCACTTTTCATCGATATTTTCAGTCAAATTTAATATTAATCAATGGAGGTCATATATACATAACGAATAACAATAAATTAATCTTAAGTGTTTTATAGATCAAATGATAATACTTAACCTTAATATTTGGTCACATCATAAACTGAAGTTTTTTTATCACAACAAATATCTTAGTGAAAAATTATAATAAATTATCTGAGAAATTGTAAATGTTTTTTTATCAATACAAATATAAGTACTTAAATCCGTTCACAAAAATCATAAAATTATTTGTTAATTCAATAGCTTTAAGCAATATACTTTTTAAATATCATTAACATATTATACGATTAGAATATAACTAGGAAATTAAAGTCATTCTCCGAAATCGCCCCCGACCTTTTAAATAAATTCAGTTGAGACAGTTAAAAGTCGTTTCATGTCTTCAAAAAAGTGGGAGGGCACTATCTAAGAATACCCTTAATAACCTTCAAAATTTAAAACTTTAGCAATATTATTCAAATAATCGATCTTGTTATTGGGGTTATAGTTATTTACGATTGAGAATAAGCGTTCATTATAATCTCGGTACGCTTTGCGACGTGGAACTGCTACCGCAAGCCCAGAATTGATTTGCGTTATTGATGATTCAAATTTTGCTGTCAAATTGATGTCAAATTCAAGCAGCAAATTTTAGGTTATTTCAACATAAAATTACCGTAAATTTCAAGCTAAAGTAGCTATTAAAAAACTAATATCTACCCATTACCCCTACAAATCTAGACTGATCAGAAAATAGTTTAATAATACAACACTTAGTGGCGCAAAAGTGTAGATAAATTTGACGCGGCTTAATTTAAATTTAAAATATAAATATGTCTTCAAATACTTTAAATAGAAAATAACACAAGTTTGGAATATGGTATTGTGCCATTTTTTTTACAGGTTTTGGGTGTGTGTAATCACAAAAATATGTTAACATAAATGCGTGTAATAGTACGTGCCCTTTTTTCAGGCATCTTGTGGGGGTGTAAATACAAAAATATCTGAATGCACCCACTTGCAATAACATTGTGCCCTTTTTTCACACATTACTTCATTAATTATTCAACGATAGGGATATTTTGTCAAAATATATTTTGTCATGAAGACATTTTATCCTGAGATGTTTTGTCTGGAGATATTTTGTCGCGGGGATATTTTGTCGCGGGGATATTATGTCGGGGGATATTTTGTCGTGGATATTTTGTCGGGGATATTTTGTCCGGGGATATTAACGCGTGTCACCGATATGTCTGCCGTTCTGAAATTTGAAAATATATGATTATTATTATTATTAACGGAAAATAGTAATGGCAGACAATTACCGCGCGTTTAACATTGTGGCCGACAGTTTTGAAAAAAAAACTTTTTCGAAAGTAATTGACCATATCTGATATTATTCATTTTATTTCTTATGGTCTTTAAAACTTATATTGATCACGGCAGACTTATTCATTATGTACACACATCTGAAGACAATAAAATCTGAGATACTACCTGGTCAGATGTTTATGCATTACGATAGCTGCTTTATATCAATATAATTTACTTGATTACTGATTTCATCGAAATTAATATTTTTGATTATTTTTGATATTTGTAGTCTACATTCTTGACTTTAAAACTTTGACGATAATAAAAACAAAATGCACTGGTAACAAAAATTGAGGGATACAAAAAAAAAATTCCGAATGTTTTAGTGACTTTCGATATACTGTAACTCGGTAAAAAATGGTCTTAGAATAAAAATAAAAGATGCAAATTGTAGCTTTAAGTTTCTTGTTTTCAGATTTAGACTTTAAATTTTCTTATCGTGCATGGTTCCACAGCAATACTAACAAAACCGACGCAAAAAAAATTTTCGTTCGTCTTCAAAAAGGTCTATATACCTTACGAAATTTTTTTTGATAATTTGACCTTATGACTCTGGGGAAATTTTATGTCCTTCACTTTACCAACCTCAAAAAGTCTCTCCGATGATTTGACACTGAATGATCATTGATCAAAGCAAAATAGTCCATTTTGGCTTTGACAATCAATAACTCGAAACATATTGGTCTTACAGAGAGTATAACTAGATTTTCAAATATGGCAAAACATTCTCTATGAGTCCCAATTAGTTACAGACCAATAAAACAATTAAAAAACAATCATCTGTTTCAAAAGTTACATAATTTTTTATTTTAAATATGCCATATATGCAATAATTCCAGCAATAAGAATTGAAAATAGACAGAAATTAACAAGTACTAGTGTAGATTTCAAAAGAAGTCAGGTAAATCGAAAAAACTTTTTAGTTTCGTTTTAATATATACCCCAGAAATAATTTAAAATTTTATTTATGAATTATAACGAAGATAATTTTTTTTTTTACTACACTGAAATAGTAACCGTCCTAATTCCGAAAAAATAAACAGTAGTGTTGTTATCAATTACAAAAAAAAATTTTTTCAAAGATTATAGAATTTTTATTTTAAAAAATGTCGGATGTCGATCAACATCTGGATTATTTTTAGGAATATGGAAATGAGAATAATGAAAATATTCAGTTTTGAAATTAATTTAATTTGCATCAAGTATTTAATGCAATAGTCTAATCAATCTGAGCTATTTACCACAAAATAGATTGTTTTTTTTATATTTGTAATATATTACACACAGTAGTTTATTATTATTATCATTTCTTTTTTAATTAAATGCTCAGGGGGTTATCCCCGGTAGTCCGACTCTACCGATGGCCTCACCTGACCAAGTATTTCAAACCGTAAACAGTGTAGTACCTTCATTCAATATAATTAAATATTATTATTGCAAGAAGTATTTATCATATAATGGTGATGATTCTTCAGTTAAAAAATATTACTCTTGTAATGAAAACAACGAAAATATTTCTTTTTTCTTTGAAATTGATATTTCTGATCAAATACAGTGTACGTTTGAAAAACGAAATTTAGCTGAAAAACTGATGCTTATATCATCATCACATCGACAAAAAAAAGTGATTGTTGATATAATAGATGGTAGTGAATACTTACGAGTTAATTTACAAAGAAATAGAAAGCAACATAATTTAACGCTTATGCTTAATACCGATGGGATTTCTCTTGTAAAAAGTTCTAAAAGCCAACAGTGGCCACTAATGTTCACCATAGCAGAACAACCAGAGTCTTTAAGGGAGTCATATCTCATGGTTATTGATCTCTGGTACGATAATGAACTAAAACCTACCATGAATACTTATCTCGAGTCCTTTTGCTCGAAATTAAAAAAATGCTACGATGATGGTATTAACTGAACTCATCTAAAAGCTGGACAACTAATGAACTCCAAAGTAGTTGCTCTTATAATAATTGCCGACGCTCCAACAAGGGCGAGTATTCAAAATATTAAAAATTTTAACGGTAAATATGGCTGCAATATTTGCGAGTTAAAAATGCAACCGTGTAAAGGTGTTGATAGAAGAAAGAAATAATATGAAAAAGAAAAAAAAAAGGAAGACATGCATATTCGATAAATAAAATGATTGCAAAATTCGCATAAATATAAGGTGATAATATAATCAACAATTAGTCAAAAAATTATGTAGAGAACAAACATTATAAAATTAAATATTTGTAAATATTCACATAGACTTTCTTATATTTATATATCATAAAATATATTTATTCATAAAATTATATAATTTTCCAGTAGTGGGTGATTTACATGATGTTTACATAAACTTCGTGAACACAATAATCGTTGCAGTAGTTGATATTTAAATCAGCTATAACATTGATATAAACATAATTTGGAAATAAAATTGGATCTTTTGGGGGTTTGGATAAATTTTCAAGTTTTCCAAATTTATATATATTTTTAAAAAAATATGTATACAAATCATTAAAATCATTTAATTAAATACATCAAACCGATTAGGATGTATACACGCCACGTAGTTTTATGTATTTTGGATTAGAAGCATTGTAACTCATTCGATAATTTCTGTTCGATAAGCTAAATAATTAATCCGTCCTTCTTACATACGCATATGTTTTAATTGTCTTCCAGAAATGAATGGCAGCTGTAGTTTCGAGAAATACCAACCAATTGCATAGCAATGTGTTTTATCAGTTAATTCGACTAATGCAAATAATTCGGTTTCGAACATTTTATCATTCGACAGTCTGACATAACGATTATTCCTCTTTTTACATTTTTCATGAAGATTACTGTGTAAAACTTGATGATTAACAACAGCTCGATCATAATGTTGCACAACTACTTTTCTATTTAAATAAATATGTTGTCGTTGAAAGGTAAGATATTGCTCCTGAGTTAACTGAAGATCACGTGGTTCTCCTAATAATGGAACATTATCAATTACTTGTTGACATTTCAAGCGACTTTCAATGCCTAGAAGTTCATCTATAAATTTTCTCTGTGAGTAAGTTAAATCTTATGATAGATTTTTTCTTAGCTTAAATAAAACACATTTTGTACGGAACATATCATAAATTTGATGAGAAACACCACGAGAACTTTGCACTTCAGCTAAAATTTCTTGATTGAAATTTTCAAAAATAAAAGCTCCATGTCCCCAAAGTGGATCCCAATTTTCGACACTCTTAGACAGGTGAGCGAGTGAATGCACATTGAAAGTTAATGCTTCTTCTCCATATAAATCTTTCACGCCAGTTATAAAATCTATTAAGCAAGTATGAGCAAAATGGATATCAGATCGCATAATAGATGATTGTGTAAGAAGTAATATACCATCGAAGAGAAGTGCCCAGTGGTTAATATACTTGTTTTTTGGCAACAGCTTTTAATATTGGAAGACTATAAAATTGTAAAAAAGCAACCCGCTTATGAGCTTTCCAATGAGAACAGTCACTCATTTCACGAGTGGTTCTCGACATGTCCATAGTTGGTTTGATAGATAAAAGGAGCTTGTTGACTGTTTTAATAGATAAACGCAAGTAAAAATCTTTTTCATGGTTTGAAGAATCAAAGCATAGCTGTGCGGATTGACGACAAACTCCTAATGCAACTCAATGCATCCAATCCACGTCGATGCCGAGTATTATGTCAAATCTCGGTATTTCAGGTATTATTGATTCGCCTTTAACATTTTTCTCTTTTAATTTAGCATGTTCGATTGTCGCAATATTTGTTCTTAATCCCTCACCATGAGCATTATTCGATTCAATTGGATAAATCCGCACGCCACCTAATCCCTTCTCAATTTTTTTTCCAGGATTAAGGCACAAACCGCATCCATATTTTCCGTTAAATTGCATTGAGTTGCGAAGTTTTGGGCGAACTAGAACGTTGTTTATACTCAATAGAACACAACATTTTTTCTGAAAATTTTGACCTCAGACATTGTACTCGAAAGCTTTCTGGTATAAATCTTCAGCTTCGGAGACAAAAGGCTTAAAAAATTCTTGAAGCGAATTTGGGCTTCCCGTTCCAAACCAAATAGCTGTTTGGAGCACATTTTTTGTTCGTTGCAATGGATGTAGTTCGTTAATAGAATATAATATTGGATATGCAAAACAAATGGAGCTATCACATACAGGAACACCGTCTGTGTTAAAAGTAATACTTATCATACCTTTTTTGATTTTTTTTGTGTATTCTTTACCATAACTGATGTCTTCGAGTGCATACTTATTCATTTTTTCTCGATGTTGCTCTAATTGTAATATAGATCTGAATTTTCAAACAATTGTTCAAGTTGATATCTTAAAGAAAAATATAAAAAAATATTTCCATATATATGATTAAATTTTGCGTTGATATCTTTATCACAGTTATCACAATGAATTGTATCATATTTATTTTCAGTTATCTTCATTTATGTTAAAGTCTTTTTTGTTTTTTTGCTCTCCCAATTATAAACTACAGTCCAGACAAAGATGGTGGATTGTAACTGGATCAGAGAAAGTATTTACAATATTTTTCCAATGATACTTGGATGCTTTAACGACCACTGAATCATTTAAAATTGACATTCCGCGGGCAAGATCTTCAGTATATGTCAATTTATGACGTAATTTTATAGACAAACAAGTCAATGTGACAATCAAATCATCAATAGAATATGACCTGTTATCAACGATATTTGTACTGCAGCTTGGTCCCGTCGAAAAATGAAGTGGTAAATATTGACTTACAGGCAAACTGTGTTCTTCAAGTAAATTAGCATTTAATTGAAATGCTGTTTCATTAACATTAGTAGTCTCTTCGTTGTCATTGAGTACAGTGATACAATTTGGAGCACTGTCAATACATACATTACTTATTTTAATTTCATGAATCACACCATTATCGGAGAACTGAAGAAAAATAATTAATAAATAATATAGAAAGCGGCTTTTATTAGATTATACCTACAACAAAAAAAATGATATCAAAAATCACCTAACCTCTTTTAAGCTCCAATTTGGTGATGCAGTAGATACGGGAGTATCACAAAGATCATCACTTTCACAACAGCTAAAAAAAAAGTCTTTTTATTAATTTATGATTGAAAATGTGTAACTGATAGATTACATGCAAACATAGCATTAAATTTTGATAAAATATTGAAATTACTTTTTTCTTTTTGCTGCCCAATGTTGCTTGGTCCTTAATGGTATCGTTGAACTGCTACTGAAGTAACTGTATTCTTTATAAATTTTCCGTTTCACTTTTGAATCTTTTTTTGTGGAATTTTCATTGAAATTCATTTTATAATGTATCCAAATATTATTTTCACCAGTACTTACTGTTTATAATAATATCTGTATAATGAATTTGAATAGATCTAATTTTTCTCATTACTATCTTACATAGAAGCCACTAGTAGTGATGCCCAATCGAAATCGATTAATCGAACAATCGATGTTTTCGTTTCGACTGTCGATTTTTTTTAACCGATTGTAGGCCTTTCGATCAACTGAAAAAAATCGATACTTTTTTTTAACAACGATTTTTAAACATCGTTTTTTTGCAAAATTAAATCAAATGATAGCCAGTTCTATTTATTTTTTTACGTGAATAACAGAATAAAATTTTCCTAATTTAATAAAAAATTAAACTTTCATTTCAATAATTTTACGCATTAATATAATATAAAAATTCTTTTGATTAAATCGATTATTAAATATCGAATAGCTGTTTCGATTCTTGCAACTTGATTAAATAATTGTTTACATCTAACTACCGGCTCACTGATTAAAAAAGTTTTTATCTGCGTTTAACCAAGATGGAGTATCATAATTAGTTAAAGTGCGCTAGCATCCATAATATTACTATGTGAAATTTTTAAATGAAAAAAGGAAATAATTATAGTATTTATGTCAACTTCGCACCACTATAATAAAAATATATATGTATGATTATTTATTGGGTCTGATAAGAGAATTTCTCACGCTTACAAGATCTAAACAGGTTAATAAGAAATTTCTCACAGAAATTTCGTAGCAAAGAAACTAACTTATGTAAATCATCTAATTTGTCTCATCACATTCTTCAATTTGTAGGTGTTGTGAGGTATCAATAAATGAATGTAACATTAGTGTAGTTTTTAGATTAAAAAGTACTTAAGATTAATAAGTAAGTATCATAACCTTACATATTTTGTAAAAATAAATTGACTATCGTGTAGTATTAAATATTATATATATCCATATTTATTATAACGCTAAAATCTATGCATACGTTAATATGCTAAATTTTGCGCTACAACTTCGTTCTCTGCCTTTAGCCTCCTGTCTCAACACTAACAGGGCGCCAGGTAATTTTTATCACTGAAATCACCAAACCAGTAAATTCATGATAATTAGATAATTTTTGATCTATGGAATTATCACCAAAACCACGCAAACTAAAACTAAAACTAAACTTAACAAAAATGCTAAGAATTTATAAGCAAAAACAACACAGAGACTGGGAAACTAAAAACAGAGTTACCGTATCTCATGATGTCGCTCAGTGTGTAGGTTTATGGAGAGAGGGAGTGGTCCGGGGTACATCATTCCAAATCCATGTAGGTTATTAGTGAATTTGCAATTCTTATTTAACAACAATAATCTCAAAATCTCCATTTAACACTATAACGTTCTCTTCTATTTCACGCGTCCCACGGCGAAGTGTGGTTGGCGCTCAATAGCCGTTATGGCTCTCCGTTGGTAGAAACTGAAAATAAAATAATAACAAAACCAAAATGTCCCACCTGGAGATCTCCTGAATCTCCCTGGACTCGCAGCTCTGCTCAGGCTGGGTTAGACAACCTAGTTGGGCGCCAGTTCGTGTGCCCCACGAACAAAATTAACTCTAAAATAAACAACGGAGAGAAATGAAAATGAAAATAAAAATACATAACAGGATAGCGATTTTCAGATTTAGGAATAGGATAGCAAGAAACAGCAGTAATTGAAATAATAAAATTGAATATTACCGGGTTGCTGACCATTTGCATTTAATTATCAATTAATTAATAAATTCATCAGTCAAATATATATCGCACACTCACATAAATAATATCGAAAAAAAATAATAGTAAATCACTTACAAAAAAAATAATAATAGTATGCGCATATAAAATTATTCGAATAATAATAATACTGTATAAAACAATAAATGTATTAGCCGCAAAATAGCTTACATTATATCACAAAGTATCATCACTCGCCTGTGATTATCGTAACAAAAATATATAAATATTAATAATTAATAGGCTCACTCGCACGTGAATATAAACAAAAAAAAATATCTAAATATAATCAACTGAGACACTCACAGTATAATACTGGAACAATTATAAATTATTTCATTACTCGCATGTGACCATAGAAATTGTTAACTAAAATACTCTCATTAGGAATTTAAATTATTCCCAGTAAGGATTCCCAGTCAGTTCCACTGGCGAATGTTACGCTCTTTACAAAACAATATTATCCTATACTCAAATAATGAAGATAAGTAGCACTCTTCGATAAAATAATTATGAATGATATTTATATCTTGGTATCACTCTCACGTGATAATTAAATAATAATTCACACCAGAAAATTAATAATAATAATAATAACTCAAAGTAATATTAACTAATAACTCAGCAACTGTAATATATATATATATATATATATATATATATATATATATATATATATATATATATATATATATATATATATATATATATATATATATATATATATATATATATATATATATATATATATATATATATATATATATATATATATATATATATATATATATATATATATATATATATATATATATATATATATATATATATATATATATATATATATATATATGACTATCGAAAACCCAGTCGCATATGTTTTGGTCGCAACAAAACTATCATTTACCACGTGACATAAAATAATAATTATACCAAAATATTTCCAGAATTAATATCCGGTATTAAAAGAATAATAAATATTTGCGATCAAAGTTTAACATCCACTGGGCTCGATCACTACTCATTTCCTCATATGCTTGCAAAAGTTTTATCAATAAATAATCATCAACTCTGTGATATTCACGCGCTTGCAAATGGCCATCAACGCGGGAAAAGCAAAGTTACACGCCAATGAATTAACTCAGAGGTACAACTTACAGTCGTCGTTGTACAATAACCGGCGAACAGGCACCATTAGATTATTAATAACAAAACTCAAAAGGAAATATCAGCTTTTATTTGTAGCAATAAATTGCTGATTCAGATGGCGAACTTATCAAATTTTTCCGCACTAAATCAAATGGTGTCTTGTAAAAAAAATATTAATATACAGCAGCACACCTTGCCCGTACAAGAGATTATCCACGTCTGACCATGGCAGCACGTGAGTTTTATGCCGGCCCCTCGACCGGCCATCTTGTATATGTGTATCTCATTTCAACCCATGGAGAACTATCTTTGTCGCATGTTAATTTCGAATCATACCAACGACGACTTACCTGATGTCAATTGTGTAACTTCACCAATTCCCGACGTCAAATGCCCAATTGCTCCTTGCATTACTGCCTAAAGTTTCTCTAAAATGCAACTTGCTCAATGATATATGCATAACAACTCTCCATCAATTTATAATATAATAAATTTGTCGATGAAAACTGTCGCGTCGACGCGCATGCGCCGACCAACCAAAATAACTACAAGCATATAAATAAAATGACTAATTATCTCCCCAGCCTCATAAAATCTACTTGTAATATCAACATAATTAGTAAATTTTGCTGAATTCATCGCATTTTCCACCTAATAAATCAGTTAAGTAGAAGTAGTGTAGTAATTTAAATAAAATCTTACCTATAAACAAAATAATCATAATATGAATGAACGGAGAGACGTGTGCGCAGCGTGTGCTGCCATCTGTTGCTCACCAGCCTGATGTGAGACTGCCGCGATATTTAAATATCGTGACAACACTTAACAAAATACTGTATCATCGTACAAGTAATTTCACTTTATAATAAAATACTGAATCTAATAATAATAAAATTGAATCCTAACAAAAAGTAAATTGACATCTAAATGATACGTATCGATACATTATAAATAAATTAATTAATTACTAGAGCTAAACAATAATCTAATAATATTCGATAAATTATAACAATAAATTATAAAATTGATATTCTAGAACATTTTTTTTAACAAACTAGTAAAACTAACGTACATGGGTCTCATATTGACGTTAATTAGACGACAATTGGATTAATAATTAAACATATTCCTTATAATTATTTTATAAAAATTATATTAATAATAAATCGTAAACATGACTCTAACTGTAACAATACTCTCATAATTCTCTCAGATCTTAAATCTATTCTTTTATTAAAACAGTAGTATGATATCTCAAGACTCTGACTCGAAATCGATCAATTATTAATAATTATAATAATTAGTTCATACCTGATTACTGTTGAGTAAAATATCAAGTGACGTATTACACCGTTTTAAATAATACTTTTGTAACAATAATCCTAATCTGTAGCTTTCCGCAATGCCATGAACTGTAGCGCCATTTCTGGACACGTCTGCTCGCTTCGAGCGACCAGAGCTGAATGCTCACGTCCGTACTCTTCGAAGGTCTCCCTTCGACTTCCTCTTCTCAATAATCAAAATTCAAAACCTCAACCTAACTCTTATCATTATCTATAACTGACCTCTATATTCTAAACCCATAAATCAAACTCATTTCTACTATATTAGTAACCGGAGGTTTATACCTCACCAAACATACTCACTAAACTTGATTCTGAGCATGACCTAAGACTTCCTCAGCGGTACAAGTGGTCATAGCTTGTCCTCTGATGCCTGTCACACTAAATAATTAAAAATAACCAAACGGCTTCCACAGCAGCAACGGTCACAAAATTACTGTTGAGGCCTGCCAAACCAAAACTCAAAACTGATCCTAATCTGCATCCATCAGATTCCTTATATACTGGAGCGCTAGCATTTCAGCTCGACCTCTGCAAGATACCAAGAAGTCTCATAGGGATAGAACTAGGTTCTATTATCAGATGATACCAGGTGACTAATTCAAGTCCCGCTCCACGGTAGCACTGACTTCTCCACATACTCAAAATTCTAAAACTGTTAACCAAAACTCAAACTTTTTCATTATCTCAAACTTTAATCTCAACCATATTCCATACTCAATTCCTATATTTCTGTTTCTAATTCTTGATTTTTCTTATCAATAACCCATAATTGTCGGCAGTTACTCCATATTAAATTCTTAAACTATAACTTAATTCAAAAATCTGTGTCAAAATCGTTAATACCTGTAAGCCAAATTCTAAGTCTTGAGTTACCATGCTCTTAAATACAATAAAATTAGTTGGTGTTTGTGGAGTTTACTTTGTTTTGACCCCCATACAAAAAATAACGATGTCTGGGATCTTTGATCAGCTGCTCCCGAAAAACATTTCCTCCGTACTCCTTCTTGTACGGTCCCATTGGCTTCCACTTTTCCCGCAACTGGGACACGTACGGGCTGTGTAATTTGCCCTTCCACAGATCTGGCAAAAGGTCTTCCTGGCTTCTGGGCAAGCGCTGAATGGATGTCCTCCTTTACGGCAGTTACAACAAAGACGTGGTTTGCCGATCCACGTGAACTGCTTCTTCTTCGCCTCTTCTACTGGACCCGCGTTCTCTCTTCCTGGAGCTTGTTTCATGTTGTGTGCCGGTTCTCTGGCACGCCGGAGCCTGTCTCGCACCGTCGTTTTTCCTAATGGGGCTTCCGGTAGGGTTGGTGCAGCTAATCGCGCCGCTTCTCTCTCCTAGATCTTCTTGTTCCAATCCAGTAAGGATTGGGATGGTGGTCCTGAGGGTGACTTAGGTTGACCCTTACTGGATCCAGAGGTTTTAGCTGGTGGTGCCTCCTTGTTGATTGGAACGGTTCTCGGTGGTGTCGAGGTGGACGACACTCCCTTTTTTTCGGTTCCTAGGGTGGCTGAAACCGCTTTCTGTACTACCTCCATAGGTGTCTGTAGCGTCGTTTCGGCTGGTTCCGTTTGAGTGCTGGAACTAACTAATGTCAGCGGCTGGACCTGGACTCCGACATTACTTGCTCTGAATTCCCACGGAAAAGTATGCTAGTATGAACGGTCAAGTTACAAGAAGGAGAGACGTAAATAAGAGCAAGCAACTAGAAAATAGTACGTCTTTCCTTCTCTATGCACAGCTGCACCACTACGGCCGATCCCTTATGAAGAATCCACCGACTCAATGTCTTCCAGATGTCCCACGAAAAGATTTCTATGCGTCTTCCGCGGCTGCGAGTCCCTCGTCATCATAGAAGTCACCGTAAAGGGCTCAATAAATTTGTCAAAACATTTCCTTGTTCTAGTTCAACTCAAATTTTTACGACCTTTCTATTTTAACCATCTGTTACCAACGGGCCCCGCGTCTTTCGCGGATCCTTACTATTTCTTTTCTAACGTGGAAATCTTTTACTAATTTTATTTTATTTTTAATTTTTAATTGCATTTCTCAGAAGTGTCTAAAATATCGGTAGTAAATGTCACTATATATTTTGGAGAAACATTGTTTTTACAGAATCTCACGGTCTCCCGCGGATTCTTACTTTTCCCTTTTCCACCATAGGAAGCTCTTCTATTTCAAATTTTAATTACATTCCTCGGAATCACTTAAAATATTGATAATAAATGTCATCATAGAAAAGCAGTCTCCAAAAATTTATATGGTCCCCCACAGAACCTCTCCGTTCCTTCTCCTATCACTGAAGATCTTTCATCTCAATTTTGTATTATTTTTAAAATTATATTGTTCTAGAGTATGTAATATATCGACCATAAATGTCATTATATATCTATGACTCTATTTTCAAGCAGTCCACCACGGGCTTATTTTTCTATTTACATCCTGTTTACTACGAAATTCCAAGAACTCCCGTAATAAAAATGTTATTCTCAGCTGTCCAAAAGAAATCAAACCCTTCTCTATTATTGTCCTCTTTGTCTTTAACACATCCTCTGTATCATGCAAGAGGCATCTTCGGCCCCACTTTTCTTTCAAACCTTTTTATATAAAAACCCCGGAAAAATAATCGAAATCAGTCATTACCGCCGCAACTAAAACCCTTGTCGGATCTATCCGCGAGTAAGAATCCAACATTCGTTCTCGTGACGCTCCACGCCTAGGCAATCGGGGGTCCTAGATCGATAATCGCAACTCGATTCTTTTACTTAAAATATAAATTATGCGACTTGAATTTTATTCTTAAAACTTTTCCTCGTGATGTCCTACGCCTTGTCGTCTGGACTCCTAGGTCGGATACCTAGAGTAAAATCATTTGAGTTCGCAATAGAATTAACTAAACTCTTTCACGTGACGTCCACCGCTCAGGCAACCGGAGTCCTTGTTCGGGAATAGTTAATCCTTCTTATAAAAATCATTTAAAGAATGTATATATCATCGTAAATTCACTAGAAAGCAAAGCCGGCCTATTGGTTCAGTGTGCATAGCATTCTCGTGCAAAGATTCAATCTGTAAATCTCCATAAAAATTATAAAACATTGTAAACTCCTGTGTACCAAGATTTAAATTGGTGCATCTGGAGTGAGTGTGTGTGTAGGTATATCAACCCATTGGAGTAAGTTCATTATTATAATATTTTGTAAAATTCAATCTGTCAATATACTACACATGTTTTTATATACATTTGTCTTTTCATTTACTGTCATTTTCTCTGGCATTCGAGTGCTGGTAATTTAAGTCATAGTAACTTTAAAGTAAGACAGAGAAAGAACACGGTCTTCTCGAGCGCCCATATTCATCGACCCAATATCCCTCTCGTTAGAAAATCGCTAGGCATAAAGTGTGAAGGGTAGAAAAAGTTGTAGACAGCAGATAGAAAAGTATTTTTATAATATTCAGCAAAAAATATTTTTGGGTATAACTATTTGGTCTCAAGACTTACCAACGCTAATGATTTTTTTTTTGTGAACACTTGCTGTTTTACTATAGACACTCTGTGATTTATTCTTAATCAAACTGAATCTACCGTAAAATATTTTCTATAGCGTTAACTTAATTTAATTGATCAATTATTAAAAATAATTAATAAATCAGACTGTAATTATTCAACAAGGACTGTTAAATTATTTTGATTAAATGATTTACTAATTGTACAATAATTAATAAATCACACTGTAGCTTTTCAACAATTGAACTAAGAATTATTAAATTAAACTGCAACTGTATTGAATCGTATAATAAACGAAGCAATTAATTTATTACACTGAACAAGTATTTGTAATTAATTAATATTACTTTTAATTAATTAATAACTAATTTATATAATTAATTATCTGTAGCTGAATATTGTATTTAATAACTGTATTTGACGTAATTGAACGGAAAAATAGATGCTATTAAGCACAGAGAACTTTGACAAATTTATTTTTTTGAGAAACTGCCGACACGTTTGAAGCGCACGAAAAATCACCACGAAATGATGGACAATGGATGATTCTATCGGATGGTGTCGATATGTTCGTTGTATCCCCAATTATTCTTTTGAGTGTATGTAATTGGTTATCAGTTTCTACCCGAGCGTCTTAGCCAATTAGGGACTCTCAGAGGTCCCAGTACCCACTACCAGTGTTACTCTACCTAAGATGAAGTGCTTGGAACGTATTCGGATGACGGGAATGGTCGCTATCAAATCTTTACCACTGCCAGTGCCGACCGCACGAGATCGCGCTCTCGCGAAACTGTGAGCTGCTGCTGGACCCAAACGAGGTTGGCCAAAACCGATTCCGGCGTTGAGCCCATGCCCCACCTGTGGGATGTACCCGAAAAATTACCGGGACCGAATCTTGAAGGCGGTCGAGTTGATAATTACTCACCCACCACCAATGATTTTGCCCGATCTGCCGCCAAAGATAGCCTAACAGAATGCGGAGAAATTAGCCCGACAACTCCAGAAGAACCCGAGACACCCTCGATTGTGCTACGCTCTGTGTCCCAATTGTAGTTTAGACCATTCTGCCCGAGTCTGTCCGTTCCGTAGGGGAACAAGATGTGGCAGCTGTAAGCAGCAGGGAGGACCGAGGAGTGTCCCTACTGCCATCCGAAGTTATATGGGTTAAACTAACCTACCGGACACCCCATGATTACTTATTTCTTTCCTTTTGAGTTTAATTTGATTTTTTTTATTATTATGTATTTCTGTTGTTTTTTTTTTCCTTTTTCTCAAGAAACGCTGTTGACGGCAGGAGAGACCCGTGGAGTGGGACTGTTCGAAATTAAGTCATCGACGTTACGCGGACCATGGAGAGATTCCATGGCTCATTAACTTCGCACGGACCATGAGAGAGACTGCTCGCTCTCAGTACGCGAGCGACCAATAGGAGTTAACTCGACCCCCTCCACACTCAACTAAGACATCTCATTGGCCAGCGCTTAACTTTTCCCCTTCTCCTTGAAAGCCAGGCATCTCATTGGAGCGCAGATACCGATGTCTCCCACTCCGTCGAGAACATTCTAGAAGCCGGACTCTCGGGTATAAAAGAAGTTGATCTGAGAGCGGCGATTCATTCCATTCTGATCAGTCCTACTGTGACGAATACTCTCCAGATAGCGAGCAAGGCTATCAGCGATTTAGAATAAATATTCAAGCGAGCAAGGCTTGAATATTTCTCCAGCTTCATCTCTACACCATCAGTTCTTTTCAGAACTATCTCGTTAAGTTTTGACTAGCTCGTCTCCGGGCTAGTCTCACAAGAACTTGTCAACTCACGAGACCTCCGGGTCTCCAGCTAGACTTCTCTAGCAAACCAAACGGTTCTTGTAAGAACCAGTAGTCAATTTACATCGTCGTCTCCAGCTCCAACGTCTCTTTCTCAAACGGTCTTTCTCAAGACCCCAACGGCCTTTTTCAAGGCCACCAAATATCAACGTGAGAATTCGCTTCAGTACAAAGTTCTGCCGGCAGACTACTTTTTGAACATTTTTTGGTCCTTCGAGCCGGATTTCTTTGTATTGAAGTTGAATTCAACCACATCGTTAAGAGGCCAACTTATCCACGAGTGATCGATCAGTCTAGACTCAACGCATTGCGGAGCACGGAGTGCTGCGGGGGGTTTAGATTGATTGAAACCTTCATCGTCATCTCATCATGGCCAACTCATCGGGTAGATTGAAGCTCCAGGAGGGTCGGTTCATCTACATCACAGAGCTAGCATCCGAAGTCGAGTCCAACGTCATCTCAGCGATTAACATTCATGCTGCCAGGGCGAAACTCAAAATGCTCAAGGCTAACTGGGAGAAACTCGAAGCAGACCATGAGAAGCTAGTATCATCGAAATCCGACGTCTCTCCAGATCATGACTACTTCAAGAACAAGTGGTATGAGAAAGCAATGAAGGCATATGTACTCTCCGAGGCTGCTCTCTCGACTCGCATTGCTGAAGTGGAGGCAACGGAACCGCCAGCTGGCAACTCTCTTGCTGACCTAAGCATTTAAGGAGCTTTTCATCACCGACCATCTCTACCAGGCATCTCCATTCCAAAATTCTCTGGGAGCTTCTCTGAATGGCGGCATTTTCAAGATCTTTTCGTCTCACTTGTCGGAGAGAATCCGTCCATCTCTGCAGTTGAGAAAATGCATTATCTCTGCGCCAGTCTGGAAGGAGACGCGGCTAGTTTAATAGCCAACCTTAAGATCTCAGCAGACTCGTTTGCATTAACATGGGACACGCTCACAGCACGGTACGAGAATAAGAGGCTTCTCAAGACTGCTCATCTCAACAAATTACGGGCCCTGCAGAAAATGGAACAGAGATCAGCCAAGGAGTTGAACCACATCTTAACCACAGTTTCAGAGTGTTTAAATGCTCTGAAAGCACTTGGCTGCCCCACTAGCACCTGGGATGATCTCATCGTGCACGACATCGTACAATTGCTTGATGTCCGCACTCGGGAGGCTTGGGAGATTCATTTGGGCTCCAGCACTGAGTCCCCAAGTTACGATCAACTCAAGACCTTTCTGACTGGTTCTGCCAGAACTCTGGAAAGCATGGAGAGTCAGCTATCTCCGAAGAAGACACCTCCCATCAAGACCGCCTCATCAACGCCAGTCAGAAGAAGTTACTCTCAGGCATCTCAGCGAACTCCTCCAGCCTACGTTCATCTAACTCAGTCTGCTCTACAACAGTCTTCTCACTCATCCACGTCTTCTCAGACCTTCAAGCCAAACTTTAACGAACAATTATTGTAGTGCTTGCTCTAAATCTCACTACATAGCCTTCTGTCCAGCATTCAGCCAACTCAGCTACAATGACAAGATGGACATAGTCCGCAGAGAGCGACTGTGCTACAATTGCCTTGGTAGGCATAATCTGCGCAAATGTGAGATCCCCAAAGGCTGTAAGATTTGTGAGGAGAGACACCACACGCTTCATCAAAATCCCGCACCAGCCACTCAAGTCATATCAGAATCTCCACAAGATTCTACTCCAGCTACTACCAGCTCAGCTCAACCACAATGAAGGTTAGGTAGGACTTCTCGGAGCATTCGTCGACATCTCAAGAGACAGTGTAACGCGTCCACTCAGACTGAATTCACCTTTCCATCTACTGTCTCTGAGACTTCTCAAATAATTTATCAGGAACAGACATCTCAGACAATTCCACAACCGACTTCTCAAACAAATAGAAAAAGAACTTCTCGTCCAGTGTCAACAGTTCAATCACGAACAGCAGTGCTACTAGCTACTTGCAAAGTAGTTGTCATATCACCAGACAACACTCAACATCAAGCTCGTGTTCTCCTAGACCCAGGCTCTGAACTGACACTAGTTTCTTCAACGCTAGTCAATAAGTCTGGACTTCTCAGAAGGCCAGCAGCAATTTCAGTACAGGGAGTTGGTAGCACCTCACCCGGCACAACTCAAGGCCTAGCTGTACTCAATCTACAGTCCACACATTCGAATTCTCAGATACAACTGAACGCTCATATATTACCTCGAATTACCACTCACATTCCATCAGTAGTGGTTACTAACCAAGACTGGTATCACATCAACAAATTAGAACTAGCTGATCCAGACTTCCTAACACCAGGTCCAGTTGACATCCTCATTGGTGCAGACAATCTCAGAAGCATACTCAGATCATCTCGGTTAGTCATGAGAGGTACCTCGGAACCCATGGCTATGCATACTATTTTTGGATGGGCAGTTCTGGGTCAAACATCTACTGAGCCTAAAACAAAGCCTCTGCGATCTTTTCATTTGACGAGTAACGAGGATCTACAAGATACACTCACCAAATTTTGGGTACAAGAGGAAGTCCCTACTATATCAGAGCCACAACTAAATCTAGCAGAGTCAGAATGCGAAGAACACTTCACTGCTACGCATTATCGAGACAATTCTGGTCGCTACGTTGTACGACTACCTCTAAATTCAGACGTATCACAACTGGGTAATTCCAAGTTAACTGCGCAACGATGCCTTCAACGTCTTCTCAAACGACTCTCCTCAGATGCAACTCTAAAAGAACGATACATCGAGTTTCTTCAAGAGTATGAAGACCTTGGACATATGGTTGCTGTACCGTTGAACGCTCCAGAGCCTCCTCATACGTATTATCTTCCGCATCATGGAGTATTACGGGAGCAGAGCACCTCAACAAAGCTCAGAGTAGTCTTCAATGGATCCAGCAAAACGTCATCTCAAGTCTCACTCAATGACATTATGCATACAGGTCCCAAAACTCAGTCTGACATTTTCGACGTCTTGCTCTACATCAGACAACACAAATACATTTTCATTACGGACATAGTCAAGATGTTCCGTCAAATTAAAGTGGAGAAAGATGATTGGGACCTTCAGCGTATTCTCTGGGTAGACCAAGACTTCAATATTCGAGCCTATTAACTAACTACCGTCACGTATGGTACACGGTCAGCTCCATACCTTGCTTGTCGAGTACTGAAGCAATTAGTAGCTGATGAAGGCCCTAATTACCCACATGCAGTCGATCCAATTCTCAAAGGCAGTTACGTCGATGATATCTCAGGTGGCTCAGAAACTCTCGAACAACTCAAGAATATTGCTACGCAATTAAATAACATGTGCCTCTCAGCTTGCTTACCACTTGACAAGTGGAAAAGCAATCATCCTCAATTTTCACCACCAAGTACCTCAACTCAAGCAGCTCCTGCTGTTCATACGTTCGAAGATCTCACCTCAAAGATACTGGGTATCACATGGCACCCTCATGAAGACATCTTCTCGTTTCAAGGGAACATCTCATTCAAACAAGCCATCACCAAACGCGCCATTCTCTCCGAGGTGGCACAACTCTTTGATCCACTTGGACTTATATCTCCAGTAGTTATTCGAGCAAAAATTCTGATGCAACAACTTTGGCTGGAAAAGATTGGCTGGGACGACACACTAACGCCTGAAACAATTCACCAATGGGAGAAATTCAGAGACGATCTCAAGACACTATCGACAATTAAGATACCCCGGTGGTTACACCTGCACTCTCAAGCCTATTCAATACAAATTCATGGGTTCTCAGACGCGTCTCAATTAGCGATGGCAGCAGCAGTATACCTCAGAGTGACAGATTCAGACTACTCATCAGTCGTCACGTTAGTTTGTTCAAAAACCAAGGTAGCACCTCTTAAACGTCTCACTATTCCAAGACTGGAATTATCAGCTGCTGCCCTACTTGCAAACCTCGTAAAACACACTCAGAAGACTCTCAATCTCAATGATGTACCAGTATTCTTATGGACAGACTCCTCGGTTACCCTTGCATGGGTGAAAAACAATCCAATGAGATGGAAAGAGTTTGTGGGCAATCGATTATCAGCCATTCACGAAGCTACTCCAAATGCCCATTGGAGATTCACATCAGGAATACTCAACCCAGCAGATTGTGCTCCTCGGAGCTTAAGCGCTTCCCAACTTATTGAGCACGCGTTATGGTGGACTGGACCACCATGGCTCTCGCAATCTCCAGAATTTTGGCCATCAGCGGTTGCACCATCTCCAGAACATGATTTGGAAGAAAGACCAGGCGTATCACTCTCAGTAACGTCTCAGCCAGTATTATGGGATCTCATTGACTTGCCTCAAGTCAAATCCTTCAATAAAGGCCTTTCTAAGTTGCTTAGAATCACGGCAATTTGTCAGCGAGCCATCTCCAGATTTAAACGAGTACCAAATGCTAGTTTAGCCATCTCACCAATTAATCCAGCTGACTTAGAAGCCGCAAAGCTGTTCTGGATACGGGAGACGCAACAGGCATACTTCTCTGCTGAAATCAAAGCTATACAAACTGGCAAGAGACTTCACAAAAATCATGTTCTTTCTCGACTGACGGCAATGGTTGACCGCACTGGTATACTGCGAGTTGGAGGTCGTCTTCAGAATTCTCAATTTTCGGCGGACAGCAAACACCCAGCTATACTGCCCCGGCACAGCAAGCTCTCAGCTCTAATCATCGCAGATGCTCACTCTAAAACCCTTCATGGTGGTACTCAGGTAACTCTATCTTACATCCGAAAGACTTGCTGGATCATCGGTTGCCGAGCTCCCATAAAATCATTCATTCAACGATGCCTCGTGTGTGCTCGAATACGTGGAGTTCGAGCTCAACAACTCATGGCGCCGCTTCCAACCTCTCGAGTAACTCCATCTCTAGTCTTTGAGCATACTGGTGTCGATTACGCAGGTCCTATCGCATTAAAAACATTTCAAGGTCGAGGTGCAAAAACCTTCAAAGGCTGGATCGCAGTCTTTGTGTGTTTCACAACGTCAGCGATTCATTTAGAAGCGGTTTCAGACTACTCAGCAGAAGGATTTCTCAAAGCATTTCGACGTTTCACCAGTCGTCGTGGAATCTGTAAAACTCTTCGAAGCGACTGCGGTACAAATTTTAAAGGTGCTGACACTATGCTTAAAGACCTTTTTCGACAAGCAACAAAGGAATCTCAAGAGCTTCAACGGATTCTCACAAACGATGGTACAAAGTGGATTTTCAATCCACCGGGTGCGCCTCATATGGGTGGAAAGTGGGAAGCAGCAGTCAAGTCGGTAAAACATCATCTTCAACGAACCATCTCAGACACTCTTCTCACTTTTGAAGACTTCTCAACATTTCTTGCACAAGTAGAAGCTGTACTTAACTCCCGACCGCTCAGTGCGCTATCAGATGATCCGGGCGACATCTCAGCATTAACTCCAGGACACTTCATTCGCGGAGAAGCTTTGATTACAATACCCGAACCATCATTATCCTCCGTACCAGAATCAAGACTTTCTCATTTCCAGCGAATTCAAAAAAGGTTCCAGACATTTTGGGACAGGTGGTCAACAGAATGCCTTCAAGCTCATCAGTCAATCTCCAAATGGCAAAAGACTCAAGACACCATTCAAGTTGGCTCATTAGTACTTCTCACTAATGAACGACTTCCACCATCAAAGTGGCCTCTCGCTCGGGTCATTCAGCTTCATCCTGGTAGTGATGGATTGTGTCGAGTCGTAACAGTCAAAACAGCTACTTCAACTCTTACTCGGCCGATAGTCAAGCTCGCTCCGTTGCCAATCTCACCTCATCAAGACGACTCGCAAGAAGAAGATTCTAATTCCTCACAAGGTTGCGGAATTGGGGGGGGGAGAATGTTCGAAATTAAGTCATCGACGTTACGCGGACCATGAAGAGATTCCATGGCTCATTAACTTCGCACGGACCATGAGAGAGACTGCTCGCTCTCAGTACGCGAGCGACCAATAGGAGTTAACTCGACCCCCTCCACACTCAACTAAGACATCTCATTGGCCAGCGCTTAACTTTTCCCCTTCTCCTTGAAAGCCAGGCATCTCATTAGAGCGCAGATACCGATGTCTCCCACTCCGTCGAGAACATTCTAGAAGCCGGACTCTCGGATATAAAAGAAGGTGATCTGAGAGCGGCGATTCATTCCATTCTGATCAGTCCTACTGTGACGAATACTCTCCAGATAGCGAGCAAGGCTATCAGCGATTTAGAATAAATATTCAAGCGAGCAAGGCTTGAATATTTCTCCAGCTTCATCTCTACACCATCAGTTCTTTTCAGAACTATCTCGTTAAGTTCTGACTAGCTCGTCTCCGGGCTAGTCTCACAAGAACTTGTCAACTCACGAGACCTCCGGGTCTCCAGCTAGACTTCTCTAGCAAACCAAACGGTTCTTGTAAGAACCAGTAGTCAATTTACATCGTCGTCTCCAGCTCCAACGTCTCTTTCTCAAACGGTCTTTCTCAAGACCCCAACGGCCTTTTTCAAGGCCACCAAATATCAACGTGAGAATTCGCTTCAGTACAAAGTTCTGCCGGCAGACTACTTTTTGAACAGGGACGTATCATTATATTTTTTTGTTTGTTTTGTGTGCTATGATTTATATAATGAGTATCGTGCATAAGAGTACGTAACATAGTCGTACGCGGCAATCTGACCTAAAAGCCGAGACCGGCATGAACAACCGATGCGTTGAAGGTTCTTTGTATTTTCTACTCAGGTATTATTAGTGTAAGATAATCAATTATTGATAGTACAAACGACTGATAAATAAATAAACTATTTTGGTCTATTGTTGTTATTGATTTGTTTTTTGGTGATGGGTAGTTAGTGGTATTTGTTTACAGCATCCGGAAGGTGATGGGTGTGATCGTCCAAAGTACCAGTGTTCAAGATAAATTGCGACTAGTTTCCCGTGTCGACGTCTGGAGAGGGGTGTTGTGACATTTTAAATTTCACTGCATAATTCGACGCCGACTCGTGGTCACTTCATTTGTTTAATCCGCACATTATTTTAAATCCTTACATTATTTTTTAAATAATGTAAGGTTATGTGTATTTTGACAGTTCTCGTATTTTGACTTGGCAAATCCCGACTTTCGAAGGACACTCCCACGTAATTTATATTAATTAATTCGTTCAGTTGGCAGCTTGGCACGAGAAAGATCCAACACTCGAAATATTAATAAAAATAATATTAGTAATAAGTTAATTAGATATTAAGTTAGTTTAAGTTGGTATCATTAGTTGTAAGATACAGGGTATGGAGGGTAGAGGTAAGGAGCACTCTCTCTCTGTATATTAGAAGTGTCCATAAAGTCATGTGAAATTATGGTGGCGCTGCTGTAAGCTAATGACGGCATTTGAACGAAAGCGCTCAAAACTGTTAGAGTAGGACAGAATGAAACGAAGAAAGATATATATCCGGTCCGTAAACGCGCGACTTTCAAAAATTTAGTTATAAAATTTTGAAATGCCGAGATAATAAAACAACTTCTTACATTGATTAAATTTATAACAATAATTTTCAAAATTTCAGAATTCTTTTGAATAATGAAATATGAAATACCATTAATAATATAACCAATAAATGATAAAAATAAAAATTTTTTTAGTGAAGGTTTGTATAATAACGAATAATTAAATTAAAAATTGAGTAAATAAATATATTTAAAAAAATAGAACATTTTAACATAATAATTAGTTCTCAACAATTATTAAATACTGCTTAGTTTAAATAAACTTAAAGATAAATTAATGACTAGCTTTCAAGTTATGAACTTAGCATTTTTTCGATGCATTTTTACTTTAACTTTGGCTGTTTCATAGCGTTTATTTTCAGATTTGGCTAAAAAATATGCTCGGATGACGACATATGAATCTATTACTTTCTTAATTAAACTTTTGAAGTGTTTAAAACATCCAACAAATTGTAAATTTTTTTTAAAAATCTCGGCAGTTATTTCATTTATTGTTTCTAAACATTTACTAATGATTTTGAAACTGCTCTGAGCACACACTCTTCTAACTGCTTAGTCAGTAAAAATAATTCATCACTTGCGTAAAACAATCCTCTATATAAATCCATTTTATTTAGAACATCATTGCGAGCCAGCAATTTACCATCATTTCTTTTGGACTCTAAAGCTTGTAGGCAACCCTGACATTTAAGCATTTTCTTGAGTTTTCGGCCACTGTAGCCAGCAATGTAGGATTGGACCGCTTCAGTAGTGGCGGCTTCATTGTAATTGTGGTCATCCTCATGTGTTGAATTCACACTCATTAGTAAACTATTATCTAACATTGAATCGATACTTTCCAACCATTCTTGTCTAGCTGTATTTGGGTTGTCCATTAAATCGTTGGTTTTAAGTAATGTCTTAAGAACATGAACTCCATCAACATTACACCCTTTGGGAGGCTTTATAAGTGAAAAACAAGAAGCCAGGCGATAAACTTGAACAAACATTTTTGGATCCGGATGATCATTACCCCCACAAGAAAATCGCATAATTGAAAAAAATCTCTGAAAAGAAAATTATTTTATTTTTAGAAATTCGTATGAGTGAGAGCAATAAGACAGTTATTGATGTACTTACTTCTAAAGGATCTTGCGAAAGCGTTGCAGTCATCAAATAGTTGTAATTACACTCAGTGTGCAGTGCGTCAAGTATTTGTAATGTCGCTTGCAGAGTAACTTTTAAGCCAACCAAAGTACTCTTAGAGACTGGTATGGGACCAAGCTTTTCCCAATCTTTCAGAAATTCTAAAAATTTAAGAATTGCCTGCAAAATCTTAATCGAATTTCAGTAATTTCCAAAAAGGTATAACATAACTAATTTATTTTATCACAATATCATATAAGTGCTTGTAAATTTATGTAGCTATCAATTGCTGTGTAACATACAAAGTCTCTTGAATAATTGATATGTTAAGCACATGCGTATTTCAATAAGGTATTTAAAGTTTCAAATATTACTTTATCTAAAAATTACTTGATACAATGGAATAAGGATTTCTACTATTAAATAACATCATAAAAAAGCTCGGTAACATTTAAAAAATTAAATAAGCAGTTGCTATGCTACAAGGATAGCCCACACAACAGCTTTTACATTCTATATTCTATACCTTCGATATATTTCATTTGTAGTTGCTATCATCGTCAATCTCAAGCAACAGTTTTTCAATCCAAATTTTGTGGGTTAATCCCGCAGGAGCAGTAATTCCTAGCTATTCATTCATCACTAAAAAATTATTTATTAAAAGTTTATGTTTAGTCGTATATATATATATATATATATATATATATATATATATATATATCTATATATATATATCATTTTTTTTATGTGTATATTTCATGAAAGTATTATACATATGACAAATTAATCTCATAATAAAGTAATCATTACCTGTCTTTGCCGACAATTGCATACTTATATACATTATTTTTATAAACTACTCTATTCAGTATAACTACTTCTGTACTTTACTATTTCCCTTTGGCATACTTCACTTCATCAATAATCGCCGAATTCACATCGAATCATCAGTGGTCATCAGCGCCTTTTTAGTTGGTTTTGGAACTATAATCTAACAGCTTATCATGGACACTTTTGAAAGTGAAGCCCCATATGAGAGAGTGCTCCTTACGTCTACCCTCCATAATACAGGGACTCGTTTGCTGGTCAACAAAGCCAAAGAGGACAAGACTGACCCGACGACAACTGCACGGAATAGTCGTGGGACGACTTTGGAAAAATTTTTGCTAGCGGAGATTACCGAACTTGACATCGGATCGTGAGTAAGTCTACAAGACGATCCGAAAATCCGAACAACTTGGCCAATGGGGACAAACAGCTCGAGCAAAGGATTCCACAGCAGATAGTAGCTTGGACAGAGTATTTATAATTGAAAACCGGAGTGACATTGAATTGACATCGACCGTCTCAAGCGGGATTTGAAATTGACCGTCCCAGTGGGGATCGCGGCCCGGCTCAAGACGCTACCGAAGCGCCGCCTAGTGACGAAGCCCTGCACTAAAGCCGAGAGGTGGGGAGCTGAGGACAAAAACAGATGACAACATTCTGGATCGTACCTCGTTGTAACTGACACGTGCTCTTCAAGATAGACTATTTTGCAATTAATTAATGTATAATAAACAATTCAACGTTCGAGTAATTGGTGAAAAGTCAATATTCAGGTTGCCGGTATTTAATTTTGGTTCATTGGCATAATCGCAATAGCGATTTTTATAAATAAAACGCTAATTCGTTGCGACAGTCTACGACAACACCGATACCGGTGATCTAAAATCTGCGTGCGGAGAGATTGAATTAATTTTTTGGATTGTTGTAATCCAATAATCAAAATCGACGTAGTCTGGATAGAGCACGGGAAGAGCTTTTAATTGTCTGGTTGAATCATCCGGTTCTTGTTGGAATATTGTGAGGCCGTTCCCGGCCAGCTATTAACTTCCATCAACCACGTGGAGCCGAAGGTATTTGGGACTTCAAGACCACCGACCGGTGAGCGAGTCTGACTAATTTATTTTGAGGAATAACTCGAGTTGACCCCGAAGTGTTGTGCAATAAAATTATCTGATAACTTATATTCGGGTTAGATGTTTCCGACTCGACTGATTCCGCTGATACACTTTGATTTTTTTTCTGTTTTGTAATTTGAATTGGCAGAGTTTTGATACCGTACTTGTACGTACGGATAATATTATTTAAGTGTTATTTTGGAATTTGATTTCTTTAATATTTTAAAAATTTTATTCAATTATTATTTGATTAATTTGATACCGCGCATTTCGAGTCTCGCTATTTGCGTTTCTTGTTTTATTTATTTTCCGAAGCCCGGGTGTTAGTATTAGAATCTTAGAATTATTATTATCATTTTAGTTAGTCGAGCTAACATTTTTAAGTTAAATCGAGTTGCCGACGGGTGCGAATGATAAGTAAATTGACATCACTTTACCGCTAAGTTGTACTACCGGGTGAAACCAGGCTTTTATTTGTTGTTATAATAATTGAACCGAGTCAAGCCGACTACAGCAATTAATATTTTGTTGTAACCGATTGTTTTTGTGATATTAAGCAGTTTCTACTTTTTTCGGTTTAATATTCGATTAATTGATTTTGTTTAATTCTGAGTGATTATTTGACGCTAATTGTAAGCGCCTATCCTATTCTCGATCCGCCACCCTGAGCCGACTTCTTCCGAGCATCAAATTTAGTGAGTGTTAAATCATTTGGCGACCAACAATTGCAGAAGCCGAACCAGGTAAGCCAAGTTGAGGGTGCGGTAATAGAGCGACTGAAGAATTCCAGTCGAGCTAAATAACCCGTCACAATATATATATATATATATATATATATATATATATATATATATATATATATATATATATATATATATATATATATATATATATATATATATATATATATATATATATATATTGTAACCTGATAAAAAATTCGACATCGACTCGTGGTTGTAATTTATTTGAAATAAATAAAATAGTTAAAAATTTCGACTTCGACCGAGCCATCGATCCGACGCATGGATTGTGAGGAGAGACCTGGGAAGACTTTAAACAAGAACACAGCAGTAGTTAGGTAAGGGGAGTTCATCCGCATGGTAAAAATGATTGTGGGTTTGTCTCCATGCTAAACTGTTTTACTGACGGATGGTAAGTTGCTAACAATCGATTTGAGCTTATCTATGACCTTTTGTCAGCTATTTGATGCTAATTGACGTCAATTGAGGTTATCTGGACCTTTTTGAGCACTTGCCGGCCATTTGATGCTAATTGAGATCATTCTGAGCATACCTGCGACCTTTTTGAGCACTTGTCAGCCATTTGACGCCAAGTGAGCTCGTTCTCAGCTTCTGTCATACATTCGTCAACTCGCTTTCAGCTAATCGCCATTTTGAGCTCGTGTCATGACAGATGGCACATTCTGTGTATTCTAAGTGATTGTTATTAACCCCAAAGCTGACACTAGCGTAGCCTACCCTGATTAATGCATATGTACACGTGAATGTATGTTATACAGTTTAATATCAAACTAGGGGTAGTATGGGTACTTGCGAGAAGACATGCCATCTAGTCGCGTAGTTTTTATCCCCTCATTTTTTTTTGCTGATGCCTAGTAGATGACGTCATTCAACAAATCTGAACTTGTTTTTCAGCTAGAGTGGGGGTACTGAGCTTAGCGCTGAGCTCGCGAGCTCACAGCATTCAGTCTACACTAAAAGTTCTCAGTGGTTGGTCAGTGATAGAAAAATTTTCTTTCTTAAGAGACGGCATACACAAAAAATTCAAGAGTTTGTTCGTTATACCTCATTTCATCTGGAATTGGAGAAAAACTTCAATTGTATTAATATCAAGTAAGTACTAACAATTATAATTTAATGAAGAGTTCTAATTCGATAAATTATGGTTTTGATGATTAATTTCTTATTGGTTAATTTAAGAATAGATTTGCCTAAAACAATAAAATCGACTGCTTGGGGCATATCTTGCGTTAAAAAGCTTCAAGACCTGGAAGTGGGCAAATCATACAAAATCACTGAAAGATCATTAAAACTCAGCATGGACCTAACATTATCGCTCATGTTGAGGATCAGTTCACCATCTTCTTCCCAACTAGGACATACAACGAGTTCATTGGTGATGCGGAGAAGTGAAAAAATCTCAACGACATGGCCACCGAAACGTGTCTTTATATTTTATACCACGGTTCAAAATACAACAAATTGAATTCGTATCACAGCCATCTTGAATATATTCATTTTTATTCAGTAAATTCAAAAATTAAAATATCTAAAATATTTTTAATTATTACATATTATAGATTTAAATATATACACACATTATAGATTCAAATATATATAATTAAAAGTATCAAACATTAGGAATAAAAAAAAAATTACAAATAATAGTAAAAATAATTATCATAAAAATATATATAAAAATTTACTTGAAGTAATCATAATGATCATAAAAAGATGCGGGAAATTCAAGCAGGTGTTCACGCATGCGCGTTATATAGTGTTGTTGTGGTCCTGGACACTAGCGTCATCAAATCACTAACAATAGAATATCAGCAATGATAATGATTTATTCAACAAATGTTATAATTTCTTAGGTAACGCACAGTGTTATATATCAAATCTGTTCTTTATATATCGCTACTGCTGTTGCCAGATAGTTGCATACATATATATACATATATATATATATATATATATATATATATATATATATATATATATATATATATATATATATATATCTAGTTGACTCTGGGAATGAACGCTTGCTTTCGCGACTTTTGTCTGGGTTGAGTTTGCGCGACAGACGCTTACCCTATCGTCGCCTGCTGGTACTACTGGTAAACCTGCCACAGTAGTACAGTAATATAAGCGAAAAATTCAAGAGTCAGTTCACGCAAGCGTAGGGATGGAAGTGATGGTAGGAGAAAGATGTATAGCGAAGGAGCCGCGAGTCACAACAAGTCCTAGATGGTGCGGCGGAGGAGTGAGCAGTAGCAACGGTTGGAGAGAGATGCTAAAAGTATGAAAGGATATACTGAGAAACAGACAGTTACAAGCATAATTAAAACGTAAATGACATAAATGGGGATGTAATAAAAAAATATTATAAAAGTAAAATTGAGATTGCAATAAAAATATTTATTAACGCTAACTTATTATGTTTTTTTTTTTTAAAGAGTTCTAACAAATGTATTATTATCAATCATCGTGAGATCTATTAGTATTTAATTTTATATTTCTGTTACAATATTATCATAATTATAATAATTAACTTATTCATACTAAAAAAATTAAATAATAAAAATTATTTATTAAAATTAACTTATTATCTTTTTTCTTTAAACAATAATCAAAAATTTATTATTATCATCAATCATCATGAGATCCCTCAGCTTAAAATTTATTTTTTTTCTTCTATATAAAGAAATATTAACTTCTTCATAACGAACGAAGTTTTTCATATGTTTATAAGAAATATCAAATAATAAGTTGATTTAATTAATCAATAAGTAGAAAAATAATAGAACACTATTGGTAAGTAAACTATTGACATTAAAAATCTGTATATTCTTCATCTGAAATTTCCATGTTAATACTTTCAGCAGCAGCAACAGTTATTTTTTTTCTTAGGTTCAGGACCGTCCCATCTGATTTGTTGATTTCGAATTTCCTGCTGTCTTGCAGCAAACCCCATTTTTATTGAAGCTTCTCCAATGGCCGAAGTTCAGATAATTATCAAACAAACAATTTCAAATAAACAAATGCTCTGTTGAGGTGAAAATCAACCAATCAAAATACTTGTTCTATAAAAGACGGATTCTGATTGGTTCACTTTTGAATAGCGCGCTCATAAACTTCAGCACGTGCACTTTGGTTAAAAAATGGTTACATTTTTAGCATCAAACTTTCGTACTTAGAAAATTTTGTGGTGCAAAATTTGTTGAAAAGTGACAAAAAACTCTGTGTGAGAGAAAAAATTATTTTAAAAATTATTATTTATAAACAATTGCGAATAACAATTTTTATTCTTTCTGTGTTAAAAAACTGTTTAGACTCAAAACAGTTATTTTGTGTATTCAATAAATTTAAACATGAAAAAACTTTCATAAAATTTTTAATCAATTTATCGTAAAAGAACTTGCTATAATTACGATTTAACATGAGATCGAGGGACTTGAAGAGTTACCATGTACGCTATTTCACCTACCATATAATTGGAAATTGCTACCACATCAATGTCAATGTCAGAATACCTGGATCATGCAAAATCACCATGGGATCACCTGGAATACTGGAAAGACAACATACTCTAAGCTACGTGAAGTTTTTGATCATACGACTAGTAATTACAAGTAGATTTATGTCAAAGGTGGTAAAAAACATTTATGGGTACAAAATCTAGTCGGACAAGATAGAGTTGTCGTCAATCTGGAAGATTTCAAATATCCTACCCTCAAAAATAATAAAGTTCTATATTGCAATTTCTGTAATTATCATTGTAAATTAAATCATAAATATTTATGTGCTTTAGAAAATGTAAAATTAATGAAAAGTTGGTTTTGAAATAAAAATTAAAAAAAAACTTAATTTCTGACTTTTTTTTTCAACTTAAATAATTTTTATTTCTGACTTTTTTTTTTAAACTTAACTTTTTTAAATTTTAATATAATAAAATAGTGTAGAGTTACTTGGAGAATGATTATATACTTTAAGATATTAAATGGTTAATTAATTTTTAATTTATCTCAATTTCGATAAGTGATATTTATAAAATAAAAATTATTTTAATTTAATCAAAAAGAAAATGATTCTATCTAAAAGTGTGCAACTGTTTAATTGTTCTGAGAAATATATAGTTATCTGGTAAGTATATCATTTTTTTTTTATTATTATTTAATTTTTCTCCTTATGATGTAAAAACATAGAGATCTATAGAATTAACGTCAATCTTAGTAGGTGGTTTATTCCACTAGATAGCAGTTATTTTTGACAGTCATTATTGCTTGACTATATACGGAATTATCAACAGTATGGATGTATCTAGTTTATCCCACGAGATAGCAGTTATTTCCCGCACATTAGTTTTCTACATTAATTTTATGTGACATATATAAAATGATCTTTTGAGAATAATATTTGAAACCATCAAGAGTTGTATCTTAGATGATATTTAAATATAAATTATATTGCCAAATATATGTAACCATTTTTTAACCAAAGTGCACGTGCTGAAGTTTATGAGCGCGCTATTCAAAAGTGAACCAATCAGAATCCGTCTTTTATAGAACAAGTATTTTGATTGGTTGATTTTCACCTCAACAGAGCATTTGTTTATTTGAAATTGTTTGTTTGATAATTATCTGAACTTCGGCCATTGGAGAAGCTTCAATAAAAATGGGGTTTGCTGCAAGACAGCAGGAAATTCGAAATCAACAAATCAGATGGGACGGTCCTGAACCTAAGAAAAAAAATAACTGTTGCTGCTGCTGAAAGTATTAACATGGAAATTTCAGATGAAGAATATACAGATTTTTAATGTCAATAGTTTACTTACCAATAGTGTTCTATTATTTTTCTACTTATTGATTAATTAAATCAACTTATTATTTGATATTTCTTATAAACATATGAAAAACTTCGTTCGTTATGAAGAAGTTAATATTTCTTTATATAGAAGAAAAAAAATAAATTTTAAGCTGAGGGATCTCATGATGATTGATGATAATAATAAATTTTTGATTATTGTTTAAAGAAAAAAGATAATAAGTTAATTTTAATAAATAATTTTTATTATTTAATTTTTTTAGTATGAATAAGTTAATTATTATAATTATGATAATATTGTAACAGAAATATAAAATTAAATACTAATAGATCTCACGATGATTGATAATAATACATTTGTTAGAACTCTTTAAAAAAAAAAAACATAATAAGTTAGCGTTAATAAATATTTTTATTGCAATCTCAATTTTACTTTTATAATATTTTTTTATTACATCCCCATTTATGTCATTTACGTTTTAATTATGCTTGTAACTGTCTGTTTCTCAGTATATCCTTTCATACTTTTAGCATCTCTCTCCAACCGTTGCTACTGCTCACTCCTCCGCCGCACCATCTAGGACTTGTTGTGACTCGCGGCTCCTTCGCTATACATCTTTCTCCTACCATCACTTCCATCCCTACGCTTGCGTGAACTGACTCTTGAATTTTTCGCTTATATTACTGTACTACTGTGGCAGGTTTACCAGTAGTACCAGCAGGCGACGATAGGGTAAGCGTCTGTCGCGCAAACTCAACCCAGACAAAAGTCGCGAAAGCAAGCGTTCATTCCCAGAGTCAACTAGATATATATATATATATATATATATATATATATATATATATATATGTATATATATGTATGCAACTATCTGGCAACAGCAGTAGCGATATATAAAGAACAGATTTGATATATAACACTGTGCGTTACCTAAGAAATTATAACATTTGTTGAATAAATCATTATCATTGCTGATATTCTATTGTTAGTGATTTGATGACGCTAGTGTCCAGGACCACAACAACACTATATAACGCGCATGCGTGAACACCTGCTTGAATTTCCCGCATCTTTTTATGATCATTATGATTACTTCAAGTAAATTTTTATATATATTTTTATGATAATTATTTTTACTATTATTTGTAATTTTTTTTTTATTCCTAATGTTTGATACTTTTAATTATATATATTTGAATCTATAATGTGTGTATATATTTAAATCTATAATATGTAATAATTAAAAATATTTTAGATATTTTAATTTTTGAATTTACTGAATAAAAATGAATATATTCAAGATGGCTGTGATACGAATTCAATTTGTTGTATTTTGAACCGTGGTATAAAATATAAAGACACGTTTCGGTGGCCATGTCGTTGAGATTTTTTCACTTCTCCGCATCACCAATGAACTCGTTGTATGTCCTAGTTGGGAAGAAGATGGTGAACTGATCCTCAACATGAGCGATAATGTTAGGTCCATGCTGAGTTTTAATGATCTTTCAGTGATTTTGTATGATTTGCCCACTTCCAGGTCTTGAAGCTTTTTAACGCAAGATATGCCCCAAGCAGTCGATTTTATTGTTTTAGGCAAATCTATTCTTAAATTAACCAATAAGAAATTAATCATCAAAACCATAATTTATCGAATTAGAACTCTTCATTAAATTATAATTGTTAGTACTTACTTGATATTAATACAATTGAAGTTTTTCTCCAATTCCAGATGAAATGAGGTATAACGAACAAACTCTTGAATTTTTTGTGTATGCCGTCTCTTAAGAAAGAAAATTTTTCTATCACTGACCAACCACTGAGAACTTTTAGTGTAGACTGAATGCTGTGAGCTCGCGAGCTCAGCGCTAAGCTCAGTACCCCCACTCTAGCTGAAAAACAAGTTCAGATTTGTTGAATGACGTCATCTACTAGGCATCAGCAAAAAAAAATGAGGGGATAAAAACTACGCGACTAGATGGCATGTCTTCTCGCAAGTACCCATACTACCCCTAGTTTGATATTAAACTGTATAACATACATTCACGTGTACATATGCATTAATCAGGGTAGGCTACGCTAGTGTCAGCTTTGGGGTTAATAACAATCACGATGCTAAAACCTGTGACCTGATAGGCAAGCCGAGAGTCTACTCAAGTCATCGATGAAATTTTACATCTTTTTTTCTTAAAATTCTCCGCTTATAATACACAGAATGTGCCATCTGTCATGACACGAGCTCAAAATAACGATTAGCTCAAAGCGAGTTGACGAATAGATGACAGAAGCTGAGAACGAGCTCACTAAGCGTCAAATGGCTGACAAGTGCTCAAAAAGATCGCAGATAAGCTCAGAATGATCTCAATTAACATCAAATGCCCGACAAGTGCTCAAAAAGGTCCTAGATAATCTCAATTGACGTCAATTAGCATCAAATAGCTGACAAAAGCTCATAGATAAGTTCAAATCAACTTCCAACAACTTACCATCTGTCAGTAAAACAGTTTAGCATAGAGACGAACCCACAATTTGTTTTACTGTGCGGTTAAACTCCTCTTACCTAACCACTGCTGCGTTTTTGTACGTTGAACAATCCACCTCCGACCAAACGACCAATTTCGATTCCAATTTTTGAACAATTCGATTATTGTTCTACGATTAATTACAGTGACCGACCATAAATTTCGAGTGAACAATAACTCGATGACTGTGAACAAGCCAAAGCCTCGGCACGAGAACTGAGCAAGTGTACTATCGACTGATTTTGTGTATTGAACGAGTAAAACGCGATCTGGGTATATGATAATTAATTTAATAATGAATTACGCGCAATAATTTTTTGATAGTAAAATTACGCAGTACCGAAATAAAATATTACTTTATTGCACGACTTATGTTGCGAAGCATCAGAGTGTGCTTTACGATCGAAAAATTTTTTTCACCTCACTTCGGCAACTATTTTAATTACTATACCTTTGTTAGTTCACGGAATTAAGATATGTTGCATACCATTTTGAAGATAATTTAATGGAGATTAATCCCATACTTTTCTAAAATTTATTTAGTTCAATAAAAACGGAAAAAACATCAAAATATTAAAAAGAAATTTCCTGTCTGTCAAGTATGAAGCCCGTAGACACGATAACTTGCAAAACAATCAAATAATTAAATCAAATTTTTTTTTTTAAATTCTTTGAAAGATTTGTAGGTTTCCTATTCCAAATGGCTCGGTAACTCATTGTCGTTTAATGACAATTAATGAAAGAATAAAACAGGCTGTATAACTATATCTATATATATATCTATGTAAATTAACATGGATGGTGATATATCTATACATTATACATACATTTATTCCACCAGAGGCGCTTTTTTTTGTACTATTGCTAATTGGTAAGTCTGAATTTTTTTTTCATTCAATTCTTTTTTTTTATTGACATATATTTTTTTTGTTAATAATCGAGATATTTTAATCAAGTGGTCTTATAATTATGAAAAAATACTAATATAATTAAAAAAAAAAAATTTAATGAAAGAAAATTGTATATATTTTAAATTTACTCGTGCTTCCCGCCATTTTATTATTATTTTTTTTCATGTTTTAATTTTATTATTTCATAATAAATGACGATTATGATTCCTGCACTTTTGGATTTCCCAAAATTTTTTTATTTTATTCCATTCGAATATTTCTGAGAATTGCGGATTACCTCTTTTTCATTTGTTGAGGCAGCCGAGTTTTGCCATATAAAATACTCTGACGTCACCGGTCGAGTATTTTCGTTAAGAAATACGTCGTGTGTGTGTTTGTGAATTAAAATAAGTGTATTTTAATTTCGTCAAACGACTGTTTTTTCCGAGCAATGCACTAACTGTGTTTCGATCAGTTACGATTTTTTTACTTATAATTTTGTTTATATCGAGTCAAGCCGACGACGGCATTTATTATATTTTTGTAGATGATGATTTGTGTGAAACCGATCAATTATTTTGTTTATGTAATATACGACAGATTTTTGTGTCGATTCTGATCAATCATTTATCGTAATCTTAAGAGCCTGACCTTTCCTCGATCTGGCACCCTGAGCCGACATTCTTAATAATTGTTTATTTGGTGATTATAAAATCACATGGCGCCCAACTTTAAAAATTTTGACAAGGTTGCCAAATAGTAAATGTATTCGGACTTCACTTCGGTAGATCTCTGATATTGAATAACCTGTCACATTATATATATATATATATATATATATATATATATATATATATATATGTATATATATGTTCAATAGTATATTAATTTGTATGTATTAATTTATTAATTTTTCAATATCTAATTGAAAAAATTTTTTTAGGATGACCACTCAACTGTTTGCTATAATCAAACGGCTAAATGATGAAGACAAGGACACATACACTGTTAGTTCACCAACAGAGTGGATAATAAATTTCAATTATGAAGAATACTGTAAGATATTATGATCCTGAAGCGAGCTATGCAGTTGAATGGCGTAGAGGAAAAAAACCAGATGGCGGATGGATATGCTATGATACACTGTTCACGGATGTTTCCAGTATGTATTATTTAAATAGTAAATAAATTTTTTTGATTGTTTAGTGTGAACATCACGTGAAGCCAGTTCTTCCACTGATAAATTTTTACGGGTTCCTATGTAAATATCAATATTATTCATTTGTAATTTTTTAACATTTTTGTTAGTGATTGTATGAATCTAAGTTGAATTTAATTTGAGATAATAATGGAAATTTCATTATTACGAACTATCACAACAAGATTCAATCACAATAAAATTTCTTGATTCTTTTTAACATCAAATTTTTGTATCAAATATTTCGATATTCTTGGTTTTCTTGATTTGTAGCGACATAAGTATCATAACTTACTTTTTAAAGAAAGAAAATTATGCTATACTATATTATTTTAGAAAAGTTGAATATTTTAATTTTAAATTCTTACACTGTAAATAGAAAGTATCAATGCACTTGAAAAGAAATTCGAGAGTATGTTTAATCACAACTTCATAAAATCACCGAAATTGGTCAGAAGCTTAGCAGGGCAAAGTTCGTCATAGGAAACACCGCAAATAATATCAATGTTGATAATACTGAAGCAAAAAGTTGTGGTAATACTGGAGGAATCAACCGAAAGAGAAGTAACATGAATTCCGATCATAAACATGGTCAACAAACACCTCTCAATAACCCACAAACAGTACGAGGCAGAAAATTGTTTGTATCAAATGATGGTAATTTAGATATTTTTAATTTTTTTCACATTTAATTCTTTATCGTATATTGTTAATTATAAATTTTATGTATTATATTATATAGGTACATACAAAAAAAAACTATTATCAGTCATATTTCAACATTAATAACATTCATGGAATTCTCACTTAAGGGGGGGGGGAGAGGAGGCTATGGGCTAAATCGTGAAAAAAACGCTTCTTTCATGAATTTTTTAGGCGTATGGATTGAGCAACATTATTAAAACTTTTCGAACATTATTAAGTTTATATTTAACGACATTAGCTAATTTTTTTAGGTAATAATATTTGCAAACAAGCCGGTATTGGAGCTTTTCCCAGTACGTCTTTAAAAAAAGATGATTTGCTGTGAGCAGTGTATCGCAGCTGGAAATTATCTGAGAAAAAAAACCATTGAAATTTTATCAAAGCATTATTAAAATAGGAAGTAGTCTACAAATTACCCGTAACCAATGGCGTTGTGCCCGAGCTCAAGGACGATGTACATCGATGGCAACATGTTTATTGACAGCTCTTGTACCAAAGACCGAACTATTAAAAAGCAATTGTGAAGGAGGCAAAGCTAAAATTTGCAAAAACCCTGACGATGCTCCACATCATTCTGCGATAGCTCCAGAAATCCTCGCTGGCATAAAATGTAAAAGAGTTGCAGTCGAGTATCTTCTACTAATTACGATACCTAAAAATAACTATAAATTTACTATGTTCGATTAATTTTTACAGATACTGTAAAGAAGAAGTTCAAAAAAGATTTTGGCGATACAAAAATAAATACTGCGATTAACGTAAAGTTGACAAGATTGAGAGCGAAATTCCATAAAATTTCAAACAATGAAGTACGGCAGGATTAACGGTTTGAAGATGGCAGCTCATAAACGACTTGTTCAAAAAAAAATAATTTTTTTCAAATAATTTAATTTTTGTTACGTTTAATTTTTTTTTTTTCAAATACTTTTTAACATTCTCGTATTATTACCAATAACATTTCAATATTAATATTACATTATCTTTATATTGTAACTCCAATCATTTTATGATATGTGCTTTGTTCCTTTTAATAATTTTATAAACATCCATCGTATTTTGAATAGCAAATTGAATAAAAAATAATTCTCTAATAACAAAATCATCAGTTTTGTTTAATGGAATATTAAAAATATTTTGTTTATCTATATATGGTAGCTAAAAATATATGAGACCATATATGTGTTCATATATGCTGAAATGTATGTACACATGTATTTAGACATAAGTAGGCATAATAGTCTAGTCAACAAGTTCAAAAACGTGTTAAATAGACATAAAGCTCCTAAAAATATGTATGATAGCTCATTGGATGCGGAATGATGTCTAGAAAAATGTTTTTTAAGGGCTTATTAGCACATAAAAAATTGCGATTGTTATAAACAAAATAAGATAAAAAAAAAGGAATTTGGTTCTTCCTTAATAATTTCTAAAATAATGATATTTAAGGAATTTTGAGAAAAGATCCTGAAAGAGGAGGAAATTTCCAATAAAAAAGTCCCAGCTCTCGGAATTCTATCTCTATTATTTACAATTTTTTTTTAACGCTGAAAATAGGGCTCCGCGAGGTCGTTACGGTATAGGCGCGCCGTCTAAAAAGCCGGTATATCACCTAAAATAATTTTTTTATAGTAATAAATAACAATTTAAAAATTTGAATAAATTATGGTGTAATCTAAACACTTAAACGAAAAAAACCTCGGTAAAAAAAAAATTTTATATCGATTTTTCAAAAATTTACACCGTTGTTAATTAACTAATTTTTTTTCAATCTCTGTTTTTATAAATTACGGTATAAAAGTTTAAATAATTCATCGATAAATTTTTCCCTTCGTGGAGCTCTTATCATTTAGGTACTTAATAAAGTAATGCAAAAAAATTTTTTTAATGTTTATTATTTTGTTAATTATAATTTTTTTTAATTAACAAAAAATGAAATTCCTAAGAAATGTTATGAAGAAAATTTTTTTTCAGTAATGTCTTATTATTGCTGTTTTTGCATCTACCATAGGTATTAATTAACAGTGAAAAAAAAAAATTTTACGCTATTTGTTAAGAAATTGTTTATCAACAAATAGACAATTTTAGGATGTTTTAAAAAATTTTTTTTACTATCTTATTGTATAGGTAAAATAATGATTTTAAAAAAAAATTTTTTTCTTAAATAAATTTTTTAATTGTTTAAAATCGTTTTTTTCATATTTCAATTGTTTAAATAATTAGTTAAGAAATTATTTTTTTCTTACAAATCATCATTGACTCTTTTCAACGGATTAACAAAGAAATACATTTTTTTAATAAATAATTTAATTGTTTATTAACTTAACAATTTGTTATAAACAATTAATATTAATCGTTATATTTCTTTTCGAAAACTAAAAAAAATTACAAGAATAACCATATATAACAAAATATAGAAAAAAAAAATTTTGTATTTTTTACAGCATTTTTAAATATTATATGTTAATGAAATTACAGCCGTTACATAATTTGTTAAGTTATAAATTGTTATAACTTTTAAACTATAAAAGATACGGTAAAGGACATTCAAGTTATTTTTATAAAGGATTTATTTCTTTTTGAAATTAATCAAAAATCGAGCCTGTAACTATTGTTTATCAGTTGTTATAAGCATTTGTTTATAAAAATTTTAGATTTTATTGATGTTTTTTGAAATTTCATAGCTTATAATTTGTTGAATAATATAGATATCCAATTATAAAATAAAAGATGTCATTTTTCTGTAAAAAAATAATGTAGAGACCTCCAATAGAAAGTGATTAAGGCTTATTTTAGTAAATAAATAATTAAATTTTAGCAGAATATTAATAATTCTAATGATAAATAAGCGAAAACTGATCGATAGCAGAATGCGAATGAGGTAAGTATAAATTAAAACTAGTATATTATTTAAACAAAATTATATATTTCTATGATTTATATGTAATTAGAAAGATATTTTATCATAGAACAAAAAAGTTTTTTGGTCCGTAGCTGTATCTATATTATTCAACAAATTATATGCCAATCATTGGTCCTCGTTACTTAATTATTATTAATTTATTTATTTAATTGTTTATTTGATTTGTTTATTAATTTATTTAATAGTAAATTTAACTTATAATATATATATATATATATATATATATATATATATATATATATATATATATATATATATATATAAATTGTAACGTTATTTTTCGTATATGAGTCAAATCAAAGTTAACGTCACAAACACCATTTGATTTTATTGATTTTTGATTGACGTTATAGTTTAAGAATTAAATATGGAGTAACGTTTAGCTGCAGTTATGGGTTTTGTTAAGAAAAATTATAGTAAAGATTTAGAATCAGAATTAAGGAAATTGAATATGAAATATAGTTTGAGATTTAAAGTTAGAGAGAATGATAAAGTTTGAATTTTGGTTAACAGTTTTAGAATTTTGAGTATGTGGAGAAGTCAGTGTTACCGTGGAGCGGGACTTGAATTAGTCACCTGGTATCATCTGATAATAGAACCTAGTTCTATCCCTATGAGACTTCTTGGTATCTTGCAGAGGTCGAGCTGAAATGCTAGCGCTCCATTATTTAAGGAATCTGATGCAGATTAGGATCAGTTTTGAGTTTTGGTTTGGCAGGCCTCAACGGTAATTTTGTAACCGTTGCTGTTGTGGAAGCCGTTTGGTCATTTTTAATTATTTAGTGTGACAGGCATCAGAGGACAAGCTAAGACCACTTGTACCGCTGAAGAAGTCATAGGTCACTTAGTTTAAGTTTTACGATCCCAGCTGAAGACTGTTCCAGGAGAGAAACTACCAAGAATATCCATACTCAAAGTCAGGTTTAGTGAGTACGTTTGGTGAGGTATAAGCCTCCAGTTACCGACATAGTAGAGTTTGGAAATTGATTTATAGATTCAAAATATAGAGGTCAGTTATTGATATTGATAAGATTTAGTTTGAGGTTTTGGATTGTGGTGATTGAGAAAAGAGAAGTCGAAGAGAGACCTTCGAAGAGGACAGAGCATTCAGCTCTGGTCGCTCGAAGCGAGCAGACTTGTCCAGTAATGGCGTTACAGTTTATGGCATTGCGGAAAGCTACATATTAATATTATTGTTACATAAGTATTATTCAAAACAGTGTAAGACGTTACTCGATATTTTATTCAGCAGTAATCAGGTATGAAATAATTATTAATAATTGATTGAGTTCGAGTCAGAGTAGTAGTTAGACAGCCCCCCCCCCCGATAACACAGGGTCCTTCCTTGCCGACAGTAGCCGATACCACCTGTCGGTAATTCGTGTAGATCCCAGGTGGATAGGCGTATATTCAGTCAGTAAAGTAGGAATTATCTTTATCGTTTTTCGCTGATACCGACACTTGGTGAAATTTTATCGACCAGCAGCCAATTATCATGGGTTTGACGAAAAATACTGTCACACTATCATCAGAGCTGGTATCCTACCGCATACCAGCTCTAATGATAGCATGACATATATTTATGCATGATCTTTCGAAGGCTTTATATATTCAAACGTGGTGTAGTACAGGCACTTGCGAGAAGTCTTGGAGTCCCTACCATCTCGCGGTTCTGTTCTTCCCCCACCTCTATCTTTTAGCGGGTAATATCATCAAACTCGTTTTTATGATGCAGAGTGGGGAAAGTGAAGCTGCGAAAATGCTACGATGACATCACCTTCTGCGTCGTTTACCGTTACTAAGTGGGGGAATATGAACCTGCGTCTTTTTACTCTGATTACATCACCTTTTACGTTCATTTTTACGTCCTTTAACATTCAACATCATGGGGCAAGTAAGAGATTCTATTTCTACGTAAAAAAAGTCGTATGATCGAAGGCACCTGCGCACTAGAAAATTGTCGAGGGCCAGAAAATTTTATGAGATAAAAAGTAGATATGAGAACTTAAACATATAACTCGACAAAAATGATAAACATCGACGCATGCGCAGAATGTATTGTAGTTATAGTAATAATCATACAAATAGAAATAAAAAATAATGATAATTACCTTAGTACCGTAACCTTCATTTTAACAAGGAAGGATGTTTTAAAAAATATACTTGCAAATAACATAATTAAATATGAATTCTTTTAACTTTATTAAAATCAATCAAATATGGCATCCTATGAAAACAATGTATCAAGTATAACATAAATGACTCTATATAAAAATTAAAAATTAAAGTTTTTTAAATTAGAGATATTATAAAAATAATATATATTTTAATGTAACTAAAAAAAAATCTCTACATAAACTAACAAATTAATATAAAAAAAAAACCTCTAGAAAAAATGAAACAGTAAATACAGTAGTATATTTTTTCCGGCCAATAAAGTTAAAATATATATTAATCATCTTCGCTATTAAGCCCTTCATCTTCGCTATCGTCACGTAATCTTGGAGATCCGTTATTAGCGACTAAAGACTGAGTCAGGTGATTTTCACTCGTGAAATACTCAGTCGCTCGCTCGTCGATTGCTCGAAACCACCAACATAAAGCTTCCGAAGAAATTTCCAGCTTGACTCTTACACCACCGAGTCAGAAAATCGCCTGATCCGGATCGTCATCCTCGGGCACCGTATGGTGGATCATTAATGGATTTAACGACACAAAATCCAAATTCAGCCACGTTTTTGGCATAATAATGCTGTGCATAAAATTGAATAGCATAACATCTAGAAAAAAATAAACACAATATTAGGTCATCAAAAAATCCAACGCAAGAACAATAAACACTCGACAAAGGAAAAAATATTTACCATTTAAAATTTCACCCATATCAAATTCTGCAGGTTGAATGCTCCAACTAAACTGCAGATCGGGAAACATTTCCGACATCAAATTGGGACTGAATACGTAAGTTAGGGGTGTCAGCTCAATGTCCGCTGGTCGCGCAACCACCAACACAGGCGAAAGTTCCAAATTCTCAGTTCAGCAGGTACATCTTTTATGTTAACAGTTACCCCTTCCAAGCGCCTTCCAGATGCAATTACTGGCCTGAGGGTTCGAAGGATAACTCGAAAAACGAAGCCTACAGGCTCGGTAGACCACTCTTGAGGGATAATGTATCCATAAGTTAATCCGTTACCCATTTTTTCTGATATTTTTTTCTGCTGATATAAAAAATCAAAAGGATTATAACTTTGCAAAAAAAAAAAAAAGGAAACTACTTAAATTATTAATATATGAATGATTACTTACGTTCCCATCAATATAAAAGTTTTTACTGAAATTTTTTTACTGAAGACTCACACTACAACCGTTGAAACTTGCACTACGATCGTCGAAATACTTATCACAGAATTAAATAAGATGCTGAAAGCGAGCATTATTTAATATGTCAGCTAGTGTGTGTTTGTACGAAAAGTGAAACATGCCCATGATGCACGCTTGTGTGAGTGAGTGAGAAAACTTTTAGCCCTCCATTGGGGATTTCACTCTAGCACACACAGGTCCATTGAACCATACGATGAAAACATTCCATAAAAAACGTATTAAAAACATAGCCACATGTTGATGGACTTTCTCGAAAAAAAATCAGTTTTAAACCCATACATACAAAAGAAAAAAATTTTATTAATATTAAAAAAATATTAATAATAATAATAATAAATATAATATAATAATTATAATAATAACAATGATAATAATAATTATAATAATATAATGATATTTTTGTTGAAATTTTAAATCTATGATAAAAACTCAAAAAAATAAAAACCTAAAAAAAAAATAAAACGGATTACACATCCTTCCGATCTGAGAGGATTACAGTGTCAGCATCCTCCAGATCTGAGAGGATTACAGTACCAGTATCCTCTGAGCAATGAAGGTCTACCTCCGTAACAGCATCGACAACACGATTATGGAACAATTGATGTTCCCACTCGGATGCTGCTGCACCCAAAGTATAATAGATTGGTGGAATAAAACCATAAGCGGTGACATAATCCCGAGCATCCTGAGATCCACTCGTGAGCTTGAAATGCCACGTAACCTTTTTGTCATTGATCTGTAAGCAGTCCTCCTCATCGAAGAAGGTAACAATCGACTCTTTGATTGGTTTATTTGCCGACACTTGATTCCACAACTGAGGCTCGATAAAATATCTCACCTCTTCAACTGAAAAGCTCTGAACCCAATGTTTCGGGAGTAACACCGTATATCGGATGCAACAATCGTCTAAATGATTCTCTGTAGTAAAAAAAAAAAGCAATAACGAAAAAAGTATTATATAACAATGATAAAGTATAAAAGAATAATACCTGAATGACTGAGGTTTTTGAATTTATTAAGCGCTCCGCGCCAGATTCCAAAGAATGGATCGCGAGTGGCATTATAGTAGAACCGGGGATCGGTCCTATGAGCATCGATATAAAGGATAAGGAACCACCAACAAAGATCATTGTGCTGAATGTTTAATTCAGCCATCAATCCTTCAAATCGGAATAATGTTCCGTCTAAATTATTCCCTCGACGAACAGCCCTTTCTAAAGCATCTACTATCAAATCCTTTACTCCGTCTATTAACCTTGGAAACCTAATCCACCGGAGGGGTATGATCATGTCATAACTAAATGTGTTCCCCATCTACAAATTATATTTTTTAATCCATAAAAATATCTTCCACCTTATAATACAAGAATTACTTCTAACTAACTTTCCTTAATTATTTTTTCCTTAGTTATAAAAGAAGCTCCAAGTTACAATATTAAAAAAATAGTCCACAAACACTTTACAACATCCACCGAATATTTCAGAAATAATTTGAAGAATTGCACATGAACACTTTAAAACACCCACTGTAAATTTCCGAAATAATTTTAAAATCGTATCAAATAAATTTAAACAATAAATTTTTTTAAAATGTCTGACTTTAATTGTCATCGACTTTTTCATGAGCTGTGAACATTGTCTACTGAGAGATCAATAAATAGTCTGTCAATGAAACCACAGTCGAGTATCCAAAATTAATAAACAAACACATAAAACGTTCGCATGTGTAAGAAATACCCATAGAGCATCTCACTCTAACATGCAGTCTTAGATATGGGTATCTCACTTTAACTTGGAATAAAGTTTATGTTCAAGATTTTTATCTGAAAAATTTATATGAACATATTATCCATTACGAAATTAACTATAATAATTCAATTTGTCTTATCGTATTTCTGTGAAAATCACTTTTTTTCATATTAATTAAAAAAAGTATATATTTAAAATGATATATTTGAAAATTTTGAATATATCGATAAAATAGGGAATCGTGTTAACTTTGATATCTATCTGAAAAAAATCCATACTAGATCTGTATTATCCAACGCATACACAAAATTCCATAGATTAACAGTTTTATCCGTCTTGAGTAACGTCATTTTTTTCACATATACTTTTCCCAAAAGACATTATTATTATCGATCTCACGATCTAAAGTAAATATATATATATATTAAATTACATATATTCTCACATCTTTTTCTACGATTTGTCCAACATAAACATTTTTTTATGATCCAAATTGCATATATAATAATTCTTATATTTGATACCTCAATCCTCATATTAATTCTATAATTTATTAAACCCTTCTGAATAAAAAATATTCCGTGTTCTTTCCGTTCAAATTTTAGATGATTGATGGTGTTATTGATATGTAACACTCTTTACGTAATTAAACATATCTGTCATCGATCACTTTATCACCGGAAGTAAACGATGTTTATTACACTGCTTAATGAGATCTGTACTAGCATCGATATTTGATACTCATAATTCTTAAATTTATTACTTTCTGTTTTAACCCTTCGTTGGTCACGCTATGAGCGATTCCCCGTTTTTTTTTTTTTTCAATTCGTTATAAAAAAAAAAATAATTTTTTCCAGCCTTAAAAAATTTAGCTATTCCTTCTTTAATTCATTTAGCATGCACCTAAACAGTTTTTAAAGTTGTAGGTATTTATGTTAATTAGATATTAAATAATAAATGTCGTAAGAACATGGAATCGCGGCGATTTCCTGTAAGCGCGACCAAACCCAACCATGAAATTTTATTCGCAGCGTTGCCAATCGTATGAAACTTGAATAAATAAAAACAATATGGCCGTCATCAGCTGTTATAGTTGTTATGTGCATGTCCCATAAAGTTATTTATTTAAGTTATTTGTGCAATGTTATTGTAAGTAATTTTAATATAAAAATAAATGAAAATAAATAAATATCATTACGTGGATTGGATCACAAGAATAATAATATTACTACTGTGACTACAAAAGTATTTAATACTTTACTCATCAAAGCATTAAACCGGTACGTAGTTTTTTCTCTGATAAAATATTTGAATATAACGTTTATGATTAAAATTCAAAAGTCATGATACTACATTACAATTAAATATTAAATAATTTAATTAAAATTGATTTAGCAGATGTTTCATAATTTTATGAATTCTTTTAATAATTAAATTGAGTTAAAAAAAAAATGAGTCAAAAAATTGACATGTAGAAATTTTTAATAAATAAAAAAGCAATTTTTTGAAAATAATTTTTCGGAACAAATTTGTTTATTAAATGAAATTAAAAAATTATCAAGTGACCGCTACCTTTAATATAATAATAATTTATAACAAATTTTTTTTAGATTATTTTAAAAAAAGTTAAATGAAATAGCAAGTTGGAACATAAATAACTTTTTGGAAGACGGTGAAATCGAAGATCCAGATAATTTTTTACAACTCGATGATAGCAGTGACAGTCACTGCCAGCAGTGACAGTGTGCTAATTCTATCTGCAAAGAACATACCGTCACTACATGCATCAAATGTCATGAAATTTCACTATCTGATGCTGAAGACTACTAGTCGTATATTAGCTTGGTATAGCTGATAAACAATGTAGTCTTGGGCCTAATCGGTCACCACTGAGAGCGCTCAATTTAGTTCATAATCCAATGGCGAACTAGTTCGTTCTTTTAGTTCATTAGTTCTTTTGTTTAAATAACTTAATAAAAACAATAAATAGAAAAAAAAATATATTTATGATTAATGCTGGTTCTGTTTATTTATGGAACATAAAATTTTTTATTTAAATAAGAATGAAAAAATAAAAGAATTTATATTAATCATTAGTCAACAGCTAGTCTCGTTGAGTAATGATCTAATATATAAAAATAGTCTCTCGCAATATCAAGGCGCGCACAGAAAAAGTAAATAACTCGGTTGGTCACATAGCGCCAGTGTCTAGTTAAACCGACGCTAAAAAAAATATAAAAAGAACTAAGAGCGAGATCATCGACGAACTAGTTCGCATAGTTCACCTAAAGGAGCGCTCTTCCGACCTAGGTCGTTCGCGAACTACCCAAGACTAAAACAATGTGATGTTCTGATTTACAACGATAAGAGTTCTTTGACTGTGATTATAAAGTTATTAGATTATCATTGATGTGATTTTTAACTTAATAAGAAGTCATTAGTTTTAAAAAAAAATATGAAATTTACATAATATAATGTTTAATATTTTAATAAACTATTTAGAGTCACTAAATAGTATTTTTTTTAAAATCGCATTCAAAACGATTAAAAAAAATTTAAGTCATTATTCTTAAATAATAATTCTTAATATATATAATTTCTGTTCTTATTATATGTTCTTATGTATAATTCTTAATTATATGTGAATGTTATAAAATGTAATTTTTCAATAAAAAAATTATTAATTTACGAGGAACTTTCATCATCCATTTGATTTCATTGTTCTATTGCGCTAATTATTAATTTTTATTTCATACCAACTCAAATTTTACCGCGCTTACTTAAAAGTATACTTGGCAACACTGTAAGAAAATTAACATTGCGGCGATTCCCTAACCACGCGCCCAATGAAGGCGGGCAGAGAAGCGCGACCAAAGAAGGGTTAAATTTTAAACGATCGTTGATATAAACATTTTCTTTATCTGTACCACACATGTAATTAATTTTTTTATGACACCCTTTCTACATAATTAAACATATCTGTCATCTATCACAGGAAGTAAACAATTTTTATTACACCGCTTAATGAGATTTGTACTAGCATCGATATTTGATACTGATAATTCTTGAATTTGTTATGTATTCCTGCTCTCTATGTTTAATCTTAAACGATCGTCGGTACATAATTTTCTTTTGAATCTATTCCACCCAAGTAAATCATTTTTATAACATATCCATTACGCTGCTTAATGAAATCTTTACTATCATCAATACTTGATATTTTCAGTCTTATAAAATTTATTTTATTTTACGCTCTGTGTGTTCCTCGTTTTAAATACTCAGAAACGTTGATGACAATACACCTATAGTCAAACGCTTAAATAGCTCATGAGAACGCACTTACTTTACAGTTGAAGTGTAAATCTTTATGTGAACACATCTTAAGTTTTATATAAAATAATTATTCCTGATCCACAAGAGTTTGTGATCCGAAATTTTTATCCACAGTATTTTATTAAACAATTAAAGAAAAAATGTCTCAACGAGGTTAATTAAAGCTCTCCGTGGTTTAGTAAATCCGGTAGCACAATCATATAATTAATTTGCAATCGGAGGTGGTTGATGAAGAGCAATGTCAGAGGTGTCACAGTGTTTGTAATGTTATCATAGACTACTTTAATACAATCTTGATAGATCCTAATACTACCGTTCAAGTCCGACGAAGTGTGCAAACAAACATAGCAGTTCTTTGTTGGTACAGTAATCAGTTTCTACAATTTAGTGGGCAGTTATCAGGTAGTGATTTAAGTTTAAATAATCCATCTATTAAATGGCAAGATCTTGAGAACGCTTTTTCGAATAACATTAAGACAGGATAGTAGTTAAACAGGGAGGTTTTTGGCCCGAAATCAAAACAGCGATCTACCTTACCATCCTGTGATAAACGCGGATGCCGGTAATGTAGATTTATTTTATCGGTATTTTGTGCTGTTGTAGGTAATGTAGAACTATTTATCGATATTTGGGGCCTTTGTTTCATTTATATGGTAATGTAGATTTGTTCTCATCGATATATGAGGCTGTTATCGGAAAATGTAGATTTATTTTATCTATATATAGGACCTTATTTTCTTATATGTGGTAATGTAGATTAGTTAATATCGATATTTGGGGCTGTTATCGGCAATGTAGATTTATTTTGTCGATATTTTTTGGCCTTTATTCTCATTGATGATTATGTAGATTTGTTGAGACTTGCTCATGATAATGCAGGCTTGGTTGAAGCCTGATCATGGTAACGCAGATTTTATCAGAACTTGGTAATGGTAATGAAGATTTCGTTGGGACCTGTTTCTGCTGATCGATAAAAGCAGATTTTTTTGACTTAGTGGATATTCAAGAACTTTTTAGTATATACATTTTTGAATTTTTACTGTTTTAAGTAGGATTGGAGGGTGTCGATCATTCGGGAATTATCTCGAATTTTTTACGCATAAATTGGTGGGGATTCATTTTTTATTTTGGATTGTTCTAGACCTTTGAACAGCTGTAAGGGGTTATGGCCAAAAATTCGAAAGTTTTTCTGAGAATATTATTTATTTTATTAGAAGTAGGCGGTTTAACGCTTGATTGAACCGGTTTTGGGCCAATCATTTTTACTCTGTATCCCCACAAAGATGATTTTTTTAGAGGAGGTTGCCATTATAAAACTCATGCTTTTTTGTTAAGTCTTCCTAGTTATAGCTGTGCTAAATGGAGGAGCTAAGTGATAGTGAAAAACATTTTTTACGTATTAGTCATCCGGGTATGATAGACACTGATGAAATAGTTGAAAATTATTTTGGTGACATATGTCAAGAGTTTATTGGTTCATTTCTTGCTCTATTTTCTTATTATAAAAATTTGGATATAATCAGAAGCAAACGAGATTCGTCGTGCCCAAGTTGCATTGCTCTGAAAGATTCGATAAAGAACTTATATAAAATTATTCAAAATCTTGAAAAACTAGAGAGTCGCATAGTTGTTAAATAAATAACAATGGAGTATATAGTGGATTTCGTTGGCTATATAGTTTCCAATGGAAAATTTATTGTCAAGGAATTATGTGTCGTTGATATTCATAACCTAAATAATGCAAACGGTGTGTATCAATGCAAAATTTGCGTATTCAAACCACCTATCCAGTACACTGACACTGTGATTGTGCAACAAAGTGAAGATCAAGATGGGAATCGTCATGGTATTCACTGGGATATTGGTGATCATCCTTATGAATCATTGCAACCTATGGTAAAACAACTAGTTCAGAATGCGCGATATTTTTATGTACAAGGGCCAACAATGCAAAAACGACTCGAAGAAATGATTGATTATGCAGTCCCAGTTATTAATTTAGAACAAATGAGATTTTTTTCGATTGATAATCTCGAAAACATGAACAGACCTCGATGTGCATTCAGATTCAACCACACCAAACTTGGACATTATGCTTGTTCATATGGAACTGTTCAGCAGCTAAAACAATGGTTTTTGAAATATAAGGGCTGTAATCCATCATATGAGAAATCAGTACAGTTATTCTATCAACTATCAGATTTGAGAAAAATGGATGCAGTTGACATCGCTTGTCTTGATGATGTGTTCGTTCTCCAATTCGCTCGATCTGAAATACGATTTGTGTGGGATAAACTACCAATTAATTTAAAACAGAATTTTAAAATTATGGACTATAAGTTTTGCATTGAACATAATTCAATTACAAGTCCTGATTATGATGTCCCAGGATTTTATCTTTATCCTTACAAAAAAGATTGCACTAAGAGTAAAAAACTAAAAGATGCATTAAAATAATTATAAATGCATGCTTAACATTTATTTCAAACTTATATAATTATGTGTACTTTTCATGCTGTATTAATTGATTATGTGAATTGGGTATAAGCAAAAATAAAATTTATTAAAACATATTTTTATTTGTGAAAAAATTTATTTATTTCTATCAACCTTGTTATCTAATACAATAATTATAAAGTTAATTTTCTTACAGTACTACTTAATGGATTATATTCAAGAATACGATCACGCAGAATTAAGCAGTATGCTGACGTCTGATCGGGAAACTGATCATTTGATTCAAATTCAACATGAATGTCAACTGGTCCAGATTTGATCGACTCATTTTGTTTTGAACAATCAATAATGTAGAGTGGTGCTTCTTCCAAAAATCCTGCTTTAGTTAACAATGGTTCCGGCTCTTTATTATAGTATGACTTTTGAAAATTAGTATACATATCATACAATAAAGCATACTGATTGCGATTAATGTTTAGATTCTAATTTCCATATGGATAACTTTGCGAATTGAGGAAAACTTTCACATCTCGGATATTACAATGATCAAAGTGACTGGAATTTTTCGTCACAATATTTTTTCTTGCAGTTTGAAATCCTAGAACCAAATATCGTGGTTTCTCCAATTGCGTCGAAGTTTTGATAGGCCAAACATGTTTCGTTGTTTTCGGAAGTAGTGGATATTCATATAATTGCCATGTACGGTAGCTTAATGAAATAGCTGGATCATTTGCGATAAAACTGAGTGCTTGAATCTTCTGTTTATCCGACATTGTAATGTATGGTACATTCCATTCCACTTTATTAAGAACTATTTTAACTTTTTTAGCAGCCTCTCGAGCAGCAGGTGTATGTAGATATGAGTTAATATCAGTGTTTGATCTTATGAGAATTAATTCATGCTTAGCATTCATAATAATACGATTATAATCTTCAGCGAATCCAAGTAATAAACTCAGCGGTACAGAAATATCAAAATATCCGTCACCATTAGTCAATTTATCATCAGTTTGTAACCACCCGGCGTTTTCCATTAAATTAGCCTGTCCGGGAGTTAAAGATATATAATTCTTCATAAGACTTGTAATTCCAACATTCTTGCATCTATCAATTTCGATAGCATTCAATTCGTAGCGTATTTCTTCAAACATGTGACAAATGGCCATGTTAACCAACTCCATAGTTTCACTAACAGCAGTGCCATCTTCCTTCGTAAATCTCCCACAAATGTGTAAAGCACTCTTACTCGGTAAAATGCATAAATCTTGATGTTGAATATTGATTCTTATTTCATCACTATTATTACATGTTGATGAAGCATAAGGTTGATGTGAATGAAACTCATAGTGAGAAATCGATTCGTCGAAGATTATTGGTTTTTGGATGTTTAGGATTTCCGCCATGATAGTATAATGCAGCACAAATTGATTTTTTTTATTTTACCGATCTTCCACGTAATTTTAATCCCAGGCTTTTGAGAAATTGGGCGTTCTGAGATGTTAGCACCCTGACAGGGACACGACGACTGATGGGCTTTAGGCATGATGCTTGACTTTTTTAACTACCTCCAATTTTTTTATCAAATACAATCCCCATTATTTCACTGATTTTATATGCAATCTTATTGTTATCGTTTCACCACGAAAATTCACCAAATTCCCATCTTGATCAACAATTCGCAGCTGAAGATTGTGTATTGACTGTACTGCGACTGGTAAGTAAATGATGTGGGATGGTACTTCGATGATCTTATATCCTGGTGCAACACTTGGGAAAAACTCATGAACTGTGTGAACTTTACGGTTGTTCATATATGCACCAGTAGTAATATTGCACTCAACTCGCAGTGCATTGATTTTAAGGATTTTTATTGGTCAATCGGATTTGTGTAGAAGGTATGGCGCAAGTCGGCGATTTTCAAATCCCAATAATGATGCGACAGAATCTTTCGGCTCAAAATTCACAATTTGATTACATTTAATTTCACTATGTAATTCATTGTTATTTGCTTTAATACTCAATTCTACTCCCTCAGGTAATTCCTTTCTTAAATACTTTTCAATGTCACGTAGTTCATAACTTCCGGTTAGTATTGTTATAATTTCATCTGCTTCCTTCCCATTTATGCTGGATAAATACAACTTATTACAACCTTCATCGATATTAGGTATAGAATTGAATGTTAACAACTCTACAAGCCCCAAGACATAACTTTTCCCAGGCGATAATTCAATGGGTGGAAAATATTGAGCTTCCAATGTGGAGGCCGCTCCAGATAGTGTTAACGTCAACGAATCAGCCATGAATAAACACATTTTATACTCGTCTCATATATTTATAATTGATTATTTAGAAATTTGAGACACAAGTGTCCACATATAACGGTATCCTAATCTTGATATTTCTGATGATTATATTTCACGCTACCAACATCGAGATATTTTATGAGTTCATTTGGTGGTTGAAGGTTACCAAAACCGTCAAAATAAATGACGTCATCACCATTCTTCTTGTATGCAACCCAATGAGTTCCACCACCATTTTTATCATCTAGATTTATGATTGCTGATTCCTTTTTCCATGGACCAGATTTTGGTAAATTATTTCTTATGAAAACACCTCGGAAATATGGAATTTTTAAATCCTTTGCATATTTGATTAAATCAAAATTGGTCAGAGCTCGATGAGGTAGCGTTACATGTTTTTCGAAGGAGGACTTAAATATAATCCCATTCCAGACTTGTATGGTGACAAGTATAACCCTTTTCCCAAGGCTATAGCTTCCATTGTTGAATTATGCCGTTTAGTCTCCTCCAATTCACGTTTAGCAGTCTTGGCAGCATCCACAGCTCTAGCGATACCAGCAGCGCCCCCAGCTAATGCACCAGTAGCACTTAAACCAGCAAGAATTGGTATTAAAAATGGTAGCAATCCACCTACTTTTAGGGGTGGTATGGGTAATACACGCGATGATCGTATATTTTTTTTCCCACCTACCATTTTTACAGCTTCACGAGCGCCCCGTAATGCAGACTTGATTGGTGAAATGAGTACACCGTCGTTCATCGTTTTTTGAGCTGATTTTATAATTTGTCGGATGGGGACAAGTCGTTTTTTGTTCTTTACTGTCTTTTTCCTCTTTTTACTATATCTCTTAGACTTTCCCCTCTTTATTTTCAACTTCTTTTTAACTGTAGCCATCTTTTTCATGCCCATACCCAAACTTCTCTTCACTCTCATGGTTTTATTGACTCCTCAAGCCACAGCTTCTTCCCCAAGGCTAGAATCTGTTGCATGAAGACGTTGTAAAGCTTTTTCAGCAAGCTCTTTATCAGCCGCATGACGTGCTGCCATATTGTTAGAATTTTTTGAATAAGCAATGTCATGAGCTTTACATGCTCGGTCCAGAGGATTTATACCTGGATCACCTCGAGCTAATCTTTTCGTTGATTTTGTACCAGGTCCACAATACTGATATCCCGGCACATGTAATTCTATAGGTAGTTTATTTATAACACTGTTGATAAAACCTTTGCCACGCTGAGTTTCAACTTTACTAATACGTCTGCTCTTAACCATTGCAGATCTATGACTAATCTCAATTGTATAAATACTCGGTACTTATAAGCATATTGTTGAGTCAGAATTGAGTCATCAGCAGATTAACATAGTATTTAGTGTCACCTAAAATAATTCGAAATGAAGTTTGAAAAACAGACAGCAAAATTACCTGTGATCAATTTTGATCAAATAATTCAAGGTGATGAGAAAAAAATTCAAAAACGTCATGGTTCACTACTACCAAATACTGTTCGAGCAGTCCTTTGTGGGCCATCGAACTGTGGTAAAACGAAGGCACTCCTTGCACTAATTACTAATCCTAATGGTTTGAGATTTGAGAACATTTATGTATATTCGAAATCATTGAATCAGCCTAAATATAAATTCTTAGAGTCAGCACTACAGCCTATAGAAGGAGTTGGATACTTCCCATTTTATGATCATGAATCAGTTGTTAATCCAGATGATGCACAACCGAATTCGCTTATGATATTCACAAAAATGTTGATAGCTTTTATCTCTGTCAAACCTATACACGGATACCAAAACATCTGATACGTGACAATGCCAATTTTCTTGTACTTTTTCGTCAAGATGAAATGAATTTGTAGCACATATACGATTATCATGTGAATACAGATATGCCCTACAGTGAATTCAAAGATTTATGTTCAGCATGCTGGAATGATAAGGAAAGTGATAATAAACACGAATTCGTTGTTATTGATAAGGATAGTGAATTGAATAATGGACGTTATAGAAAAGGTTTTGATTGTTTTATAAGTATAAATTAATCATACTCTATACAAATTGATCCAGTCATAAATAACATTCAAGTATGCAAACATGGCGTGTAGAAATATATCTCAGCAGAAAGATATACTTCTTCAGATATCTAAAGTTAGTGATGCAATAAGACAGAAGCATAAAATATTAAAAGTTGATAAAGATACTTCTGAACAAGCTGCAAGTGAAATGTTTAAACCTATAGTGACGCCGTTAAGGACATTAGTTGAGAATTCTAAAGTTTTGAAACATGAAATTAAAGAAGAAGCTGTGGAAAACTTTCCGTTAAAAAAACGCGAACATAGTGACTATCCACGTAACTATCAAACTGTTTATACTAATGACAGTGAAATATATGATGGTCAAAATACTTTTGATGACTTAAATGGCGGTGGTACTAGCACCACCAACTTGGACGAAACCATTATATCAGATCCCCAATCTCTGCAAGTACACCGCTGAGATATCATAGCTCCATCTCCAAATATATTGAAATGTTAAATAAAAAAAATCTTAAAGGCTTAGATACAAGATTTGGGATTCGTAAAAACAATGATTAATTATCTTTTGGAAATTCACCTGTCCAATTTGGCGATAGTACAATTTCAGTGAATCATCAAAATTATGTATTATCACCGGGACTTATAGAATTATTATTTAAAAGTGATCCAAATGAAAAATCTATTACAAAAAATGATTTAGATGTATACCATAAACTGATCATTTCCACAAACACACACAGGAAAAATTATGAATCTGAAAGAAGTCTTTATGTTGAAAGGAGTTCTAAATATATTAAATATATTGCTGACTATGTTCAGTCACCAATAAAAAAGGGTAAAACACTACCAGACTTAATGACTGTTTCAAAGAAGCGAAAATATGTGGATTATTTGTATTGGGATGATCCTAATGAACTCATAGATCGCCTTCGTCTATTGATGGCATCCTAAACAGCTGGTAACTTTAGTCATTCGAATGAGATAATTTCAATTATTGAAGAGCTGCGTGAAGCTGAAATTATTTATTAACAGAGTCATTAACAATAATTCATCATTTATAAAATAACATTAGAGAAGAGAGGATCATCAAAAATGAGTATCGATATATTTGGACGTGTATCTTCCCAATCGAATCAGACACAATTTAAAGGTTGCAGTAGTGGTGTTGGACCACCTGGAAAAGGTTTCAAGTTAACAAATGATGGGCGGTTCGACGCAGACCAAAAGAGGTTATGTAATGTTGCTGAACCTAAGAATGAAAGTGATGCAGTCACATATAATAGCATGAAAGCTGCAATAAACCATATTGACGAGAAATACAAAACTGTAACCCAACAAGTTGATAACCTTATGAAGACATCTAATGCCGAGTCAATGGACCAACTAAAAATTGCAATAAAACAGGAATTAGACAATGTGAAAACAATGAGTGAATATAATAAATATTGTATAACTGATCTTGAAGATAAAGTAACAGTTGAAATAGTTAAGTTAGAGGATAAAATGACGAGTAAAAATCCAGTCTTCATTATTAAATTGGCAACCAAAGTGAATGCATTAGAAAAACTTGTTAGTGAACGGATTCAACATATCGAACAGCTATCAACTCGTGTAAAAACAGTTGTGAGATCTATAGTACGCGATACTCAAACTATAGCGGATATTGATCGTAGGCTATCTAAACTTGAAAAACATAGAAAATAAGAAGAAAGTCATAGCTCAAGAGCTTCACAAACCAGCACGAAAAAATTATACTCGTCGTCATGTTGACATTCGAGGACTCCATGAAACTTGGCAAGCTGATTTGGTAGAAATGATACCATATAGTGCTGTAAATAGTGGATTTAAATATCTACTGAAAATTATAGACATATTTTCAAAGTATGCTTGGGCGGTTCCTATTAAAAGCAAAAGTGTTGGTGATGTCAGAAATGCTATGAAGTCTGTATTACAACAAGGGAAGAATCCTAAAAATCTACACGTTGACCAAGGCAAGGAGTTTTACAATAAAGAATTCAAAGATCTCATGAAAAGTCATAAAATTCATTTGTACTCAACATTTAGCAACCTAAAAGCATCTATGTGTAAACGTTTTAATCGAACACTAAAAAATAAAATGTGGCAAGAATTCACAGCTCAAGGTACTTATCGATGGATCGATACGCTTAAAAACTTAGTTGATGTATACAACAATACCAAACATCGCACAATCAAAATGAAGTCCATTAATGTAACGGCTGAGAATGAAAAACAACTATTCAAGAAGATTTACAAACCCCTTCAAATCCATCAGCCGTTGAACAAAACGAAAAGCAAGTTTAAAGTTGGCGATAAAGTTCGAATAAACAAATACAAACACGTTTTTGAAAAAGGTTATACGCCAAATTGGACAACCGAAATATTCACAATAAAAAGCGTGCAAAATACTAATCCAACAACGTACAAGCTTATTGATTATCAAAACTAATCAATCGAAGGTGGATTTTACAATGAAGAGCTTAGTAAAGTTAAATATCCTGATGTCTACCTTGTAGAAAAAATAGTGAAAAAGCGTGCAAATAAATATTTTATGAAGTGGTTAGGATTTGATAGCTCACATAATAGCTGGATAGACGAATCAGATTTATAAAAATTTTATAGTCTTAAAGATGATTTTTATATGCTATGTATTTTAATGAATAAATAAACAATTTTTTCTATATAAATGTTTTCTTTATTTTTTATTACTATTTTTTTTTTTTTACAAATTTTAATTTACAAGTTTAAAAATTAATAATTATACATTATTTTTCCACTTCCATATATCCCCATGGTAGTGTATCTGTCGAATTTTCAAGCAAACGTCTTTTATCATCATTCCAACTTAATGCTAATTTTTGTTGTAAAACTGTCCTAACAATATGTTTATTACTTTTGATAAACCATTCCTTTTCTACAACGTTACAATGTTCTAAAAGACATTTTTTAAAATCATCAGACTTAATCCTTCTTAAAGTTAAACCTTTAACCCCTTTAGCTCTTTTTTCAACTTTATTATCTTTATATTTTCTATATGTATAAAGCTTGGCTCTTAAACCTATGAATTCCTCCATAATTTTACCATTATTTTCATCTTTCATAAGACCTAATACTTTTTCATTTTTTAATGGGATATTATATACATTATTTGGTGTATAATCAGATGTATCAAATTTATGAATGTCACTTTTAATAATTTCGTATATATTTGGCACTGTAAAATGATAAATGAGACTATCAGTATCTGTATACATTAATTTTGACGTATCATTATGAAAATTTTTTTTTACATAGTTCTAATGAAAATCATAGATGAATGTCTTAGCTAAGTCAAGTATACTAAATCCAATATATATGGGCTTTGTAAAATGTACATGAACGTTTTTTAATTCAATTATTACTATGTCTCCGCCAAAAACAGTTAAACTATGAAAGTTAGGTTTAGAAATTAGAGATTTTGCACCATAACGTCCTGTCCATTCTGTTATTATTCTAATTTCTTTATGTTTTCTAACATTTTCCATTGTTTTTCCAAATACAGCATTATTCATAAGCTTAATAAAGTTTTTTTCAAATTCATTCTTAGCATTTTTGTGACAATCAGTATTTTTATCAATGTATAGCTGTAGCCAAGCTGATTGTTCGAAGCCTAGAACACGATGAACTTTTACGAGCCTCATACCTAACTGAAGACACGGCTGTAAATTCTTATAATAAATAACATATCTTTCTTTAGAATATAAAGTAGTAATTAATTTAGATTGCTTACGGTTTGGTGGAACAAAATGTTCAGGACATAATGGTAGATCTTTATGCAGATCATGAAGTTCTATCGGATATTCTAAATCTACCTCTAGTATAAAACGTTTTGATTCGTTTGAATTAATAATAATATCTATATTGTCTGCAGTTATGTTGTCAACCCATTTAAATGACTTATATGGTAAGGGCATACTCATTGCAGCTCCATATAAATTATTCACATCAAAATACATTAAATAAGATTCCGGTTCATTCGGATTAAAGTCATAGCCCATAAATCGATTATTAGCCGCAGCATGACGATTCGTGCACTGTGATACACCACCTCTTATGCCTTTTTCTATAAATAATACCATTTCAGCATCAGCTAGCAGGTCTAATTGAATACCAGTGAGCTTTAACATGGCATCAAAGGCTAATCCTGGTGCTGTATAATAATGAAGGGGATCTAAATTACAAGTATTGTAACAACTACGTCGAAAATTTTCAAAAATATCAGCTAATAATAACACATCGGTTTTTAAATACAAATCAGAATATTCACCAAGTGTTTTGATGTTAAATTTACTTCAAACTAATTTTGCATGATCATAATCTTCGTCAGATATATTAATATCATTTATTTTGGAATAAAAAAAAGATTTTTGAGGCAATTTATCTTCATTTAACTTTACTATTGAATCTATGTACTCATATGGAAATACTCCTTTACGAGTGGCTAAACTAAACTGCTCATGATCAGAGTAATACATTCGTGTCATTATCTGTAAGATATGATGCTAGTTTCTCGAGACCAGATTCTATGAATCGAAATGAGTCAATAAAACGCAATTCAACTAATGTATTTTTTATAGACTTTGTAAAAGATATATAACGTTCTTTATTAATGGGTAAAACAGTAACTAAACCTTCAAAACCTGTGACTAATGATTTAATAATAAAATGCGAATCGTAACCTGTTAAGTTATGAAAGATAATAGGTATTTTGTGAGATTGTTTGTAATTTAGATTACATGAATTATGCGCAGGTCCACGATATTTTCCGATGAAATGACAATGATCACGACATTCATTAGCATTAGAATCGATTATTTTCCCACAAATATGACAATCTTTTGTTTCATTATAATATCTTTTTTCATCAGTATTGAGTGGTTTCATAGGTATAGGGTTTTTGATTTTAAAATCAACCTTTCGTCCCAAAATTTCCAACTCCTTAATAAAGCATTCAATACAATCAGAAGAGCGTTTGAGCTCAAACTTTGATAACGAAGAATCATAATTACACAAGACTTAATAAGCTATACTATAAGGAACGTGTTTTTCAGTACCATTATCAGATTCAAGACTGCATTCTAGATCGGCGTAGACAGCAAATGGAACAGGATCTTTATGTTTAAAATTTTTAAATTTCAATATTTTGTTATCTTTCTCAGGCAAACTCATTCTAATCTTATTAAATTTATAACGTATATCTACTGAATTTTCGCAACGGAGACGCGAAATCTCTCAATATAGCTTATGAGGTCGCCCACGCGTAATAATAACAATGATAATAAATAATAATAAATAATATTACATACTGAGATCAAATTAAAATAATATAATAGATTTCTATATTTATCAGAACATAAATAATAATTAAATGTCGTGCCTGGACCAGCTCCTCAGGCTGGGTTAGTGCACGCAGGCGCCAGACCGTTTATCCCAAAACGGACAAAATTTAATTCAGGGGAAAATCTGCGAGGGAACATCCGAGCAAGCGAATTGTGACAAAGCGGACAAACAATTGAAAGAAATAAAATGAATCATAAAAAAAAAGAAAAATAGTAAATATATAATAAATAATTATATTACAAATAATAAATAAGATCAGAAAGGTGAAATAACGCAGTAGGAAAAGATCCAGGGAAAATAAATATTAAATTTTCCCCGACAGCAGTTGGTTTCCGAGTTTTTAATTTATATATACAATATAAAACTTATAATTTTACACAATATTTAATTTCAGGTAAATCTAGAACAATAATTACACTCGGTGATTATGAAAAAAATAACATTACATAAACTCAACCCAAAATAAATATAATTTAATTTAATTAACAATATTCATTTTCATATTAAATAAAAGAAACCAATTATTTCACCCGAATGTATCCAATATAATAAAAAATAATAATCTCTTTACTGTATTTTTATCTCTCAATACGTTTGAAAGAGAGAAAGATACGGGATTTTTCTTCACTCACACTCAGAATAATAACTTCCTCGGTATTAAACAAATTCATGAATTTTTAAAATAAAAAGTTAAATTATAATCTCATAATAAAAATCTCATTAATAATTTTTACCGCTGGGTTACATAAATAAACCAAAATGAAAACAATATAAAGTCACTCAATCATTTTACATAATGATGAATATAAATAATAATTGATAATATCGTACAGAAATTTTAAATAAAAAGAATAATTATAATAATTCGGGAATTTTTCACCCGAGTGCTGACATCAGTACTTGACAAATTTACTCAAGTACTGTATGCGCTCAATAGCTATATATACTATATGTGTATATATAGGTATATCGGCAACGCTTTCCCACGCTGCACTCAACTTCTATATGCATATGCGCGCAAAAATATCAGAATAAATCCACCAATAATAAATGATAATAATAATTAATGATAATTATAAACCACGCAAATCATATATCATCCAGTATCAATTATTAATAAATTAATTTCTCTCACCGCGGCGACCAACAACTACCGGGGGAGGTTATCACGTGAGGAAATATGCCGTGAAAGAAATTCAAAGTACTTACTTAAAATTCTCCAATGATAAAAAAAATAATATATATTGCAGCAAATATCAATCTAATTCACCCGGTGAATTAACTCAAATAATTATCTTTACCTTTATCAATAACTAATCAATCCACAACTATACGAATAATAATTTTTAGCGGCTATCCACAATGCTAGTCCGTATCTTTCTGAATTAATTATCTCAACCTCCACCTGTTGGTCGTCGCACACGTGGCACCACCGTCGCCCTTAATTACTATTATATTTATTTCTATTAACCTTGGGCCTAATTTAAATTAAAATATAAAATATAAAAATAATTCTTCGGTATCTGAATGACACTTAATTAATTAATTAAATATATGAACTATTTATTTATAACTTATTCCTATTTTTACTTTACCCGGTAACCGAAATAACAATTATTTAGAATTTATGAAATTGACGTCGGACTTATAGCCGAAGTATCGATTTAACCGGCGGTCAATATTTTCACTAAACTGACATCCTTAGTCGGATGACAAGTTTAGATAAAATAATACATTAAACAAATGGTGGGGCACAATGTTACACTAGATTATTCCTCCCAACTATTCCAAAATCATAAACAAAAGCTTAAATTATACAAAAATCAATTATTTGTATTTTTAAATTATAAATTAATATTCATTCACACATGTGCTCTCTCATACCTAGCGTGCATGTGCTAGCATCGTGCACGGACCGCTGTCTACATCGGCGAAATGGCGGAATGCCCGCGTAACGACTCAAATTTAAATATATAATTAAAATATTCAACTTATAACTAAATAAAAATTAAATAATTTGAATCGTTACGTGACAAATTTAATACAGTCTAATTTATGTTTTTCTAGGGAATTTTCATATCTAAAATGACACAAGCATCTCTCACAAAACCATAATTTACTTTTACTTTTTGATATTTCGCTTTTTACTAAACGTGATAAATTTTTTATTAAAGTGAAATGGAAAATTGGTCTGTGGTTCTTAAGATTATCATTATTAAGATTGTTATTATCATTATTATTATTATCATTATTATTAATATTATTAGCTTCAATCATTAATAAATAAATTATGGGTTTCTTACATTGATAATTAGTACTTAAGTATAATTGCGCTATTACACTAGATGCTGCATCTTCTTCTTCATTCTTAGTGAACTGTGATTCAAGACTGTAAACATTTATGTTTAAGTTATTTAACTTTTCAAATTTCGAAATGTCTTTGAGAGTTATAGGAAACTGAATATCCTTATAATTAAAAAGTGTACTGAAATGTGGATATGATGATGTCCTTTCTGGGTGAGTAGTTTCAGCGCCATATACTGCAGCAGTTACACACCAAAGAAAACAAAATTCATCATTATTTTGGATGTTGATGACAGCTCTTTTATATTGTATATCTTTAGGCAAGGAGACAAACGTTGATAAGCCATCTCTCAATGGGGCATATCTAGCGATGTTAATAGTCAAATTTATCACTTCCACTAAACTCCACCCTGAGTCTTTTTGATTAAACTCTTCAACTTTCTTCAATAAAACATCATGCACACTACTAGCAAACCAGTTGTCTAGATCTGTTGTTATCAAAATCTCATGACTTTGAGTTTGAAATGTCTTTGTTTCCTCAACAGTTAAATCACTTTTAACATTTTCAAATTTGCACATTAAAGTTGTACTGACTTTAATATTTCCAATCTACTGCATAGTTTCTCGAATTTTATTCATTGTTAAACTTTTTGCATCAGTCAGAAATGTTCTTAAATCAATATGACCAATATTTACAATGCAGCCAGTTGTTATACGATTCTGAAAAGCGTTTTCCATATCGCGCCACTGAATTAAATTTCTAGAATTCAAATCTCCACCAACCACTTGCTCACTTAATCGTAGAAACTTTTCATAATAAGAATGTAATAGTGTAATATTTGCTTGTACACACCGTCTCTCTTGAACACTTACTCGCGGATTCAATAGAATACTATCAAATGATGTGATAGTATCACTGCAAACATTACAAGCTCTAATACTCATATCTTTACTTATAGGGTTGTGTGTTAAAAGATCTTCATATGTTTGGGCAATTGTATTCACTACGTTGGAATATAATTGTATCGCCATAGTTGAAAAAATAAAGATTTTTTTCGTAGAGCACAGAATTATACTAAACTCGTTTTATGACGAGCAGAAATGAACTAATGCATCATCTCCTAAAACATCTCTTTTTATATAATAGCATCAAAGAAAAACCGACTATGAAAGGATAAAAATTGTCCTTGAATTTTTAAGATTTTGGATCATTTTTCTAAGAAAAAATTTCTCTAAAATCGTGTAAATATATAAATTATGTTAATTAAAATAATTTTAGTTTTTCAGCTGAGTAAATATAAAAATTTTGAAAACTTTTAAAATAGCAAATATATATATATATATATATATATATATGTATATATATATATTTATATATATTTAGGTTTTATTGCATAATGTATTTAACGGATTGCATAACTAGATAGCGGTGGTTCTCAAAAGTATTTTAATCCTTTAAAGGTTGCGATAAAACAAAATTAGCATAAAATATATAAAATTTTCCATGATAAAGTTTTGAGCAAATACGTTTATTTTTTCAAAATTTATCTAGGATCCTTTAAAATAATAAATACATATATAAAGGTCTGCTATTGCATAATGTATCTTACAGATTGCATAAACAGGTGGCGGAAGTTTTCGAAAATAACTTAATCCTTTTATGGTGGTAATAAACAAAATTATAATAAATATATAAAATTTTCGAAGATAAAGTCTTGAGCAAATACATGCATGTATTTTTTCAAAATTTATCTAAGATTCCTCGAAAAAATAAAATAAATTTATAAAGGTCTGCTATTGCATAATGTATTTTACAGATTGCATAAACAGGCGGCAGAAGTTTTCAAAAGTATCTTAATTCTTAAAAGGTTTCGATAAACAAAATTAGCATAAAATATATAAAAATTTTCCAAGATAAACTTTTGAGCAAATATAAGTTTTCAAAAGGGTGTTAAGATGAGTAAATCTGTGAGATTAAAACATTTATAAATAAATGTAAATTTTTTTTTTCTACTACTGTAGGATTAAATAATTTTTATAAAATATTTTGAAACTCTTGAGCAGCTGAAAGAATCTATTAACGGATAAACGAATGCAAAGTACAGATAAGCAGGTATATATTCACATTTGGATAAATCTATCACAACTGCAAGTAAATGTAAAATTTTATGGAGATAAAATTTTGTTTTTCAACCGAAAAATATTCGATGCGCAAATAAATGAGGATTATGAGGCCAGGTCTTAGAGATAACAAGTAAAACACATGTATTGGTATAAATTCTCAGCTGTTCTGAATAAATATAAATTTATCCTTTAAACAAAATTTAGATGTGTGAATAAATGGATTTATTTTTTAAATGCGTTAGAGGTTTTAAAGAAAAACTTCTTATAACATTTAAAATAAAAAAAAATTTAACTATTCTATAAAGTAATATTTTTTTTTTCGTCAAGCGATTTTTAATTATTTATACGAGGTACATTTTTTTTATATGAGTGAACGTTTAATACGAAAAATTCCATGCATAAAAACCTTCATGAATATTTTTTTCATAATGATTTTGATTTTACATCTATGAAAAAATATAACTTCTATTTATTTAAGATTTATTTATATTAAAATAGCTATAGACATTTTTTAAATTTTAAGTGTATGTAGTAGGGTTAAAAAAATATTTTTTTAAAAACATAAGACATACACCTCCTTGGAATAGTACTCACGAGTACATGGTAGGGGTTGAACAGATGTATACTAAAATGTATAAGGCAACCCTTCTTACAGGTATGTAATATACAAGTGTATAGCGTGGACTGGAACTCTCCTTAGATATGGATAAGAAAACTGTTGCTCCACCCATTTTCATGGTCAAAATTTGGCAATAGGGCCTTGTCCTAATGAAATGGGATGGTTAAAATTTTGCCACCTTCTTAGAGATTTTTAATGTACATTTATGGCGAGGGCGGAATAGGGGCCTTACTTAGAAAATAGTTAAGAAATTGATGCTTCACCCGTTTTCTGGTCAAAAATTAAAGTGATAGGTTATTGCCCTAATGGCGTAGGCTAGCTAGAATTTTGTTATGTGCTACTGAGCATATAAATATCGACTACTAACACTGCAGAGCTCATTACAAAGCATCTTGTGAAAATACTCGAACCTTTAATTTTGCGGGCATTGTGTTCGAGCATAGATTTTTTCATATCTATCCGATAAAATTTTTTATTATTAAAAGTAATAATTGTATATTGTGTGTGTGTGTGTGTGTGTGTGTGTGTGTGTGTGAGTTTGTGAATACGTAAAAGTCTTTAATCAGAAGTTGTATTAAAAGAAAACCAAAAATGGACATCGAAAATGTAAGTATAATATTATTAATATTATTTTTTTTTTATTTAGTTCAATTTATAGTATACATTTGATCTTATCGGTGTATTTCTTTTTTTTTCAGATTTTTAATGATTCATGTTACATACCATTGAAGTGGGTGGAAAAATATGGGTTGGCCATACTATGGCAGACGATAATGGCTCAAGTTTGGCAACATATAGAGTGTGGTGAAGATTGGGCTGAAATTATTTACTTAATTGACGACCAGAAGACCAGGCTGCTTAAATTGGGGGCAAATATCTGGTGTTATTTTATGGTGACCGACAATGATGACGAAGAAATTTTACATGCAGACCTGCAGCAAATCGCTCAAGATCCAAATTATTTCTATCTAGATGCCATAACAGCTCGCTGTATGAGATTTGCAGCCAGTGGCAAAGGATGGCCAGGTGAAATAGTTAATTTTTTAAGACTTGATGAAAAGCTAATGACTGTGGATGAGAACATTGAAGTCATCACCATTGATGATGATGATGAAATCATCATTGATATCGATTATGATGAGAACGAGGATGATGATGATGAAGACGAGGATAATGATGAAGATATTTATGACTTTCCGCCAAGAACACCATCACCACCTCCACCATATTCTCCACCACCTTCATACTTGTCATTGTTTCCAATTCAACCGCTACCACAAACAGTGTACGCAACATCGACATCATCTTATTTACCATCACCATCGCCACCACAACCATTATCATCATCATCGTCA